>NW_027069972.1:235251-414868 GCF_002906115.3 Quercus suber
GTTCTTGGTATTTCCCAAGACCTTCCTCAACACTAAGTCTCCTGGAGCTAATGGCCTTAGTCTGACGTTTGCATCATAGCCCTGCTTCAGCTTGTGCTGGTAGTACACTAATTGAACCATAGCTTTCTCTCGTCGCTCATCTATTAAGTCTAGACTTTTCCTCAACAGCTCATCATTTCCATCTGGGGTGAAATTACTAGTTTTCAGTGTTGGAAAGCCTGTTTCAATAGGGATCACGGCCTCAGCTCCATACGTCATTGAGAATGGGGTCTTCCCTGTTGATCGTCGGGGCGTTGTTCTATACGCCCAGAGAACATGCGGAAGTTCTTCCACCCATCTTCCCTTTGCATCATCCAGCCTTTTCTTAAGTCCACCCACTATGACTTTGTTGACAGCCTCGGCCTATCCATTTCCCTGTGGATAGGCTGGGATGGAATACCTATTTTTTATCCCCCAAGTCGGAACAATACCTTCTAAAAGCCTTGCTGTCAAATTGTAGACTGTTGTCCGAGATGAGAGTTTGAGGAACCCCAAATCGAGTAATGATATTCCTTAATAGGAATCTTTTGACGTCAACATCCCTGATGTTAGCCAGAGGCTCAGCTTCAACCCACTTCGTGAAATAATCCGTGCCAACTAGCAGGTACTTCTTATTTCCTACTGCTCTATGGAAAGGGCCAACGATATCCAAGCCCCACTGAGCGAAAGGCCAAGGACTAGAAAGAGGATTGAGAACTCCTCCAGGCTGATGAATATTTGGCGCGAACCTTTGGCATTGATCGCATTTCCTTATATACTCCTGCGCTTCCTTTTGCATGCCTGGCCACCAGTACCCTTGGGTAATCGCCCTGTGAGACAAAGACCTTCCTCCAGTGTGACTACCACAAATTCCTTCATGTAGCTATTCTAGAAGATCTTCCAACGCTTCAGGGCGTACACAGAGCAGATAAGGCCCAGAGTAAGAGCGTTTGTACAACTTCTTATCCTCGGATAGCCAAAAATGGGGAGCCTTCCTTCGTATCTTTTCTGCCTTTGACTTGTCCTCGGGCAGTACATCATTCTCAAGGAATAGTATTATAGGATCCATCCAACTACGCGCTGAACTAATTTGGTTGACTTGTAGCGTTTCCGTTGTTCCTTGGGCAGGTGTGCCCAAGTCCTCGACCATGATCATCCGAGGTAAGTTTTGAGCCGAGGAGGTGGCAAGAGTAGCTAAAGAGTCTGCATGGGCATTTCCACTCCTAGGGACATGGGTTATTTTAAAGAATTCAAAATTGGCTTGTATACGCCTAACCTGGCTCAAGTATTCTTGCATTCTTGTATCTCGAGCCTCCAGTTCCCCTCTGATCTGGCCCACAACAAGCCCTGAGTCCGAGAAGATTTCCACAGTTTTTCCGCCCAGCTTATCGACCATTGTCATCCCTATTAGTAAGGCTTCATATTTCGCCTCGTTATTAGTAGCTGAGAATCCCAGCCTTAGAGACTTCTCAATGATGACTTCCTCAGGAGATATCAGTACAAGTCCCACTCCAGACCCCCGCTGATTTGCTGCCCCATCCACATATACCGTCCAGGATGAAATAGGTTGCGCGGAAATAAGGCCAACCGATTTTTCATCCATGCCACCTGGGCTTGTCTCTATTGCTTCAGGACCTTCAGCAAACTCGGCCACTAGATTAGCGAGCACCTGACCCTTCACGAAAGTACGGGGCATATACTTAACATCAAAAGCCCCTAAAATTGTGCCCCACTTGGCAACCCTACCAGTATAGTCTGCACTTCGAAGTACTGCTTTGATCGGATATTGAGTCAGGACAACCACTGTATGCGCCTGAAAATAATGAGGAAGTTTTCTGGTGGCATGCACCACTGCTAAAATGGCCTTTTCTAATGGCAAGTAGCGTATTTCGGCCTCGTGAAGAGACTTACTCACATAGTAGACTGGCCGCTGTACTCCATTGTCCACTCGTATCAGAACAAAACTAATCGCATAAGTGGTGATCGCTAGGTAGGAAAAAAGAACCTCGTCTACCTCGGGGCTAGACATGATGGGTGGCCGAGATAGATACTCCTTCAGCTGCTGAAATGCTAAGGCACACTCCTCAGTCCATTCGTATCCTTTCCACTTGTGGAGCAGTAAGAAAAAAGGCCTGCACCTATCCGCCGACCTAGATATGAATCTATTCAATGCGGCGGTCATCCCGGTCAGCCTCTGGACCTCCTTGGGATTCCGAGGTGGTTGCAAGTTAGCTATGACTCTAATTTGATCAGGGTTAACCTCAATTCCCCTATGGGTCACCATGTAACCCAGGAACTTACCTGAACTTACTCCAAATGAGCATTTGGATGTGTTCAGCCGCAATTTATACCTTCTTAAAATCCCAAAAGTGTGGTTAAGGTCCGTCACGTGCTCGGCCACTACCTTACTCTTTACGACCATATCATCAATATAAATCTCAATGGTTCTGCCCAACTGCTGCTCAAACATTTTCGTCATCATTCTCTGGTAGGTAGACCCCGTGTTCTTCAAACTAAAGGGCATTACCTTGTAGTGGTAATTTTCAGTGGGAGTGAGAAAAGCGGTCTTCTCCTGGTCGTCCAATGCCAGTGGGATTTGATGGTAGCCTTGAAAGACGTCTAGGAAACTCATCCGAGGATGGCCCACTGTTGCATCCATCAACTGATCTATATGGGGCATAGGAAAAGGGTCCTTTGGGCACGCTCTGTTAAGGTCCGTAAAATCAACACACACACGCCATTTTCCATTTTTCTTTTTCACTACGACTGTATTGGCCAACCACTGAGGGTAAAATACCTCCTTAATAGCCCCAACTTGCTTTAACTTGGTCACCTCATCTTTAATAGCCTCGACGTGTACCCTGGACAGACGCCGAGGAGGTTGTTTCTTTGGAATACACGAGGGATTGACGTTCAGATGATGACAAATGAACTCCAGATCCACTCTCGGGGCTTCATAGGCACTCCATGCAAACACATCAACGTTTCTCCTAAGAACCTCAACCAACTGCTCTTTCTCTGACAAAGGCAACTGAGCCCCGACCTGGAAGTACTTCTCTGGATCATCACTAACGCTCACCCTTTCCAAATCTTCACACCTCATTTCCTCTGTGGACGCGTCGAACTGGGCTCCCTGAATCCTTGATTGCTATAAATTACCCTCGGCTGCAGCCGAAGTACTTGTCCCTGGCCGATGTTGAATGGCCATTATCATGCACTGCCTAGCCATGGTCTGATTTCCTAAAATTTCTGAAACCTCGCCTCCCGAGGGATACTTCACTTTCTGATGAAGAGTGGAAGAAACAGCCCCCAAAGCATGCAACCAAGGTCTTCCCAAAATAGCCGTATACGGAGAAAAAGCATCCACCACAATAAAATCCACCTCCACCATATCTGAACCAGTCTGCACAGGTAATCTAACCATCCCCAACGGAGCGACGATTTGCCCTCAAAGCCCACTAGCGGGGAACTATATGTTGTCAGATCCTCAGGTTTCAAATTCAGCCCCCTGAATAAATCAGGGTACATCACCTCGGCGGCACTTCCATCATCAACCATCACTCTCCTCACGTCATACCCTCCGATCCTAATCGTAACCACTAAAGCATCATCATGCGGTTGTATGGTTCCTCTCTTATCCTCTTCTGAGAAGCCTAACACCAACGAGGTGCCCGGTCTGGCCCTCTTCGGCCTCGAACTGGAGCCCTCCACCGAGCACTGAGACACAGACATTACCCTGGAAGGGTAAGATCTAGTTCTCCCCGGGGCAGCAAATATAATGTTTATCGTGCCCAAAGGAGGTCCCCTCGAAGCATCCCTCTAAAATGCTGAGCCTACGTGGCCTCCTCGGCCGCCGGAGTGATGCAGAAGTTGGGTCAACTTCCCCTCTTGCACCAACTGCTCTAAATGGTCCCACAGATTTTTACAATCTTCGGTGATATGTCCATGGTCTTGATGGTACTGGCAATAAAGGTTCCTATTACGCTTCGCAGGATCCCCCGCCATCTTATTGGGCCACCTAAAGAACGGCTCGTCCTTTATCTTCTCCAGAACTCGCTGCACTGGTTCTTAGAACACGGCGCTAACCATCTGGGAGTTGGCAGGTCCTGACTGCCCCCCAAAGTCCCTCCGAGGCCGGTTGTTATTATACCGGTCCGGCCTTTGATCCCTCCTCTCTTGAGTTACTGCCTTAGACTTTCCTCTGCCCTGCATCTGATCCTCTTCTACTCTTCTATATTTGTCTATCCGATCCATAAGCTGACGCACACTAGTAACAGGCTTGCCAGTCAGAGACTTCCTCAGACCGTGCTCAGTTGGAAGACCTTCCTTAAAAGTGTTCATAGCCATGTCATCGTGAGCTCCATCTACCTCGTTGAACATTTCCCAATATCTGTCCGAGTAGGCTTTTAGGGTTTCCCCCTCCCGCATAGACATGGATAGTAGCGACCCCAAGGGTTGAACAACCCTCCTACATGTAATAAAACAGGCACCAAAGGCCTGGGTGAGCTTCTCAAAAGAGTCAATAGTGTTAGTTCTCAGGCCATTAAACCATCTCATTGCCACTGGGCCCAGGCTAGACGGGAAAACCTTGCACATTAAGGCCTCATCCCTGGCATGAATAGCCATTCTCTGGCTGTAGTGGCTAACATGTTCTACTGGGTCTGTTCGACCATTATAAATGGTGAACACAGGTTGGTGGAATCGCCGAGGAAGACTAGCATCCTCAATATGTCGCGTGAAGGGCGACTTAGAGACCTGATTCAAAGCTTTGTTTAAGGCGTCATTCCCCTGACTCTGGCGAGTCGGACTCTTATTCCTTCGCCCATGGTGGTACTCCTCCTCACACGAAAAAGATTCGCTGGGTGGAGTTCTCGACCTTCGCCTATAACTGGTGTCATCCGACTCCTCAGAGGAGTGCCCAGAGTTATGAGCCTTACGCCTTCGTCGCTCATGTCGCAATTCCCTCTTCAACTTGTTAATCTCACGCTGCAAATTTCCTCCGCTTTTTACAGGGGAAACATGGCCTTTCCCCGAGAGCGGCTTCTATCTGTATGGGTTGTTCGTGTACTTCCCTCATGATCCCCCTGTGTTCGTGGTCTGCCAATGGATTACTGTGCTGAGAGCCCCTAGACTCTGCCTAGTGCTGATTAGCATCCACCTGTTGCGGGCCTGTCAATGGTTGCTGCGGTGCTCCTTCTTCCATCGCGAGTATCACACTTGCCTTTCCTTCTCGACAGATCAAGTTCTTCCCACAGACGGCGCCAATTGTAGGGACTCAACCTGATTGGACCCAGAGTATGAATGGGTTTTCAGCCCAACAAGCCCAACAATAAATTTTTAGAGCATGGGTACAAGAACTGTACTGTTTGACAGGAAAGTTATATTCGTTCAGTAACAAGGGATATGTTAGGCTGATTGTATGAGAAAAACTCTCCTCGGCTAGGTTTCAGTAAGCCTCTCTTCTCATGGACTCTCCGTTTCTTTTTCTTTTTTTCTTTTCCTTTTTAATATCATCCGTTTCTATGTTATATACTCCGTTCTATCCTCCATTTCCATCGTACACGTGTAGTTCTCATCTTGGGAGCTCCTTTCTGTCCCATCCAGCACCTACCGAACCTTTGCTCAATGGCATAAAGCTGCTTAGTTACTGTTCAGTATCACCTCCACATTAATGCGGCCAGAGGGTTAGCTGGAAAGCATTTAATGTGGAGGTGATGGCCTTGGAAGATATTTGCTACCTTCCCCGACTCCTCCTTAGGTTTATACCCAATTTCTAGTTCAGATACAACTTTGCAGAGTCTCCTGAATAAAATGAAAGTTACGTTCACCTCGGACTTTGGTGTTCTCGGACTGCGTTATGCCGCTGTATACAATATCCACCCCTTTCTCCTATATTATCCCTTTAATAATAATAATAATAATTTTTTTTTTTACACTACCTCGGATAACTAAGCGTCTCGGATTGGGCCGTTAGGCCCTGAACCCACTTCTGAGGATTCCTATATCTTTTTAAATAACAGGCCCCACACCAGCTTTTGAGGATAAATTTCGGATAGTTTTAATTTGTATTTTGATTCTCTTTTAGGATAAAATTAAACCGGATACATTAATACAAAATAAGTTTTTCCTTATACTTATGACTCTATATTTAAAATAATTTTTATATAAATTATAATATATAATTAATATACTTAAAACATTATTATTTTTAATTTATACATAATTTTTTTATCGAACCATACAAAGCATGGGCATAGTACGTACTACTGTACTAGCATACATCTTTAAAAGATTTTACAGTTTATGTATCAAGAATTTGGGTTAACCCCAAAAAATTTTGGGCTAAGTCAATGACTCTGAAAACAACTATCTTAGTGGGCTGACCCCTCTTTAGAAAAGAAAGTTTTTTTCAACAAAAAACAATTAACCATTTCGCATAACTGTTTGGCTGTACCTTTTATATATATATATATATATATATTAAATTTTTCTTTATCTAAAGAAAAGGAAAGATTAATTTTGATTTTTTTTTTTTGCACATATCTACAACAAACTAGATAACTTTTGTTTACTCATATACAAGAAAATGAAAAGTTCACTTTAATCCTATATATCAGAAGAGTGATCATTACATGGTTCACATTTTTTTTTGTATGTATCATACTATCATATCTAATTACTATTAACAGTTAATCTATTATTATAAAATATATATTAAGTAAGCTAATATAATATAATATGTTAACGGTTAAGATTAAATAAATAAAAATCCCATAAAAAAAAAAAAAAAAAAACTATGTACCATATAATTCTCTCAATTTTTTTTTTTTTGAGATAATCTGAAGAACCTGAGGTAACTTCTCGTCAGACTACCCATTGGGATAGTCATCCCTCCCTCGATAAAAGCTATCATAGGGATGACTACTTCCCCCGTTTTTCTATCGTGTAACCAAGTTTGTGGGGAAGCGTATCTCATACCCACTGTTGGGGGAATCCTATACTTAGCCTTAAATGATTCTATTTGCTCCTCGGAATCAACTAGATAATTAAATCTACCCATTTTCTAACAGTAGTAAAGAAAAACTGACGCAGAAGATGGAAAACTGGGGAGGGTTAAGGAAACTTACAGGTTTGGAAAATAAGCTCCTCGGACGGGCTCTTAATATTTATGAGAGCGTGGAGTAATGAGAGAGAGACAGATTCAATGAATATGTGCTGAGACGATGTAATTTGTAACTGAAGAGAGATTTGATTTGAAAGGCACTTTATAAGGGCACCAAAAGTGGGAGCAGGAAAAACCCCGCCCATAAATGCAAAGGATCCCCCACCGTTAGATTTGCATTAGGTCGTTGAACGTGTGGGACAACAGAGTAGTCATCATTTAATAATGGCGTGCTCCTGACGCCAAAACGTCAGGAGCGTGCCTTGGGCAAGCAAAAGGACATTCTGAAAGCGGGGGAAACCTACGAAATAAATGAAGGCTGGATATCAAAATCTCCCTTTTTCCCGAGGTGACAAAAAGCGAGATTTTGAGGGGCTATTGTGGGGCCTGTTATTTAAAAAGATATAGGAATTCTCAGAAGTGGGCTCAGGGCCCAACGGCCCAATCTGAGGACGCTTAGTTATCCGAGGATAGTGTAAAAAAAAAATTATTATTATTATTATTAAAGGGATAATGTAGGAGAAATGGGTGGATATTGTATACAGCGGCATAACGCACGTCCGAGGACACCAAAGTCCGAGGTGAACGTAACTTTCATTTTATTCAGGAGACTCTGCAAAGTTGTATCTGAATTAGAAATTGGGTATAAACCTAATGAGGAGTCGGGGAAGGTAGCAAATATCTTCCAAGGCCATCACCTCCACATTAAATGCTTTCCAGCTAACCCTCTGGCCGCATTAATGTGGAGGTGATACCTGAACAGTGACTAAGCAGCTTTATGGCCACTGAGCAAAGGTTCCGGTAGGTGCTGGATGGGACAGAAAGGAGCTCCCAAGATGAGAACTACACGTGTACGATGGAAATGGAGGATAGAACGGAGTATATAACATAGAAACGGATGATATTAAAAAGGAAAAGAAAAAAAGAAAAAGAAACGGAGAGTCCATGCAGAAGAGAGGCTTACTGAAACCTAGCCGAGGAGAGTTTTTCTCATACAATCAGCCTAACATATCCCTTGTTACTGAACGAATATAACATTTCCTGTCAAACAGTACCAGTTCTTGTACTCATGCTCTAAAAATTTATTGTTAGGGCTTGTTGGGCTGAAAACTCATTCATACTCTGGGTCCAATCTAGGTTGAGTCCCTACAGCTGGTAAGGATAATTTGATAAAGAAAATGATGAGACTGACAAACTCATCTCCCTTGGAGGATCTCATCAAATATACTTGTCCACCTTAGCAGGACACGTACGGACGAACACAGGATAACCATTAATAAGAGCGTTCAATGCTGCGGACAGTTATTAATCAATGGGCAGATTGTTAAAGCCTCATCAAAAGCCATATTCATGAGCCCTGAGGTAACAAAAGGGCACTAAAGCCACAATTAAGACCCCAACGGCTAGGAACCATGAAACCATATATATACACACTAATCAGAGACAAACCAAGTACGAAAACTGACATAAAAGGTATTCATTGGTACTCTGATATTTTGAACTTTCTTATTATTCTCTAAAAACCCCTATATACTGACTTTGGTATAAGAGACGTGGTGGTAGGCACCACACTGGTGACCACCTTAAGAGAGCCATTGTTATACATTTGCAGAGATAGCTTATGAGGACCCGATTCCATTTGGACGAACTTTCAAAACTGACGATTTGCACTTCATCAGAAAATATTGAAAAGAACAAAAGAGTCCTGTGTTAAAAATTTGTCAAAAAAAGTTAATAGTAGTATATTAAGTTTTAATATTGTCAAAATAGTAAAATTTGCAATACACATGACAATTCGTTATGAGCTGGGTATTCATTTAGTGCAACTACGACGTTTAGGACCCAACTTTTATAATATTAGTATGTGATATCATATGATTTAGAACCAAAGTTGGTGGTTTGTTAAATAAAAAAAAAGGGTGATTTCTTATGTAATTTATAATCGACTTGGACATTTATTAATTGACTATAATACAAAATGTGACAACAAAGACAATAATAACAAAAAAGAAATGTATGTATCAAAAAAAAAACAAAAACAAAAACAAAAAAGAAATGTATAATGATAAATTTTACCAATGAAAGGGTGAAAAAATTGATTATAACAATAAGATAATGCACCTTAAGGATATGTGTTATAGGTAATTAAGTTGTAGATCTATTATCCATTATTTTAATTTTTTTGGTACTAAAATTTTAGTTGGAGTAGAATTTAAAATTTTTCTTGAAACTTATATAATGGAGTTTTATCTAGATTAAAATATTATTAAATCTTATTATTTGATTCAATGAAATATATCCTAACAATTAATAAGAAAAACTAATTTATTAGTTAATGAGAAAGTGTAGTCACTTGTCGCAAAAAAGAGATAGCTGCTTTGTGCAACCATAGCTTTTCAGGCTCAACTTTTATTATATAGTAACTATATGATGTTAATATAAATAATAATAAAAAAATCAAAATGGGAGGGGGGTAGGATAATGTGGCTCCACTACCGCTACAGATAATTATTGGTGCAAATAACCTAATGTTAAGTTCGCTGTTGTTTAAAAAAAATCGCATTGAGATATTTAACCAACATTGTAAAGTTTCTTATCATCAAAAAAGAGATTTGTTGTTCGATCTTCATCTACATCAAAAAAATCAATTGATGTCTTAATCTAATAATAAAGAGCACTTATAAGAGTGGACATCATAATTTGAAATTTTCTCTTAATATATATAATATATATATATAAATTTGTTGTGGGTTAATAAAAACTAATCTTGGAATTAAAAAAAAAAAAAAAACTTATATTTAAATGAATATAAAAAGATTCATGCTCTTTAAAATAAAAACAAAAACTAATAGCCTAAATAACTTCGCAAATTTAATCCATTACTATTTACTGTCTTATTAGATTTAAGATTTTTTTTAATGGAACCCATTGTCATTTTACTTTTTCACATCAATGATGGATGAGGAAGGATTAATTTCAACAAAATTTTAATGTGTAGATTGTCTAGTGTGTCTACTTTCTACCATATGAATTTGTAGCTGAAAAAGTGAGCAGGAGTATGAGTTTAGAAAAAGAAAATTATGAAAGCAAAAGAATAAAAAGAAGAGGGAGTGAGATTCATATAGCAGGGTGGAAAAAAATATAAATTATATATAAATTTTAAAAATTTTATAATTTGTCTACCCTTTAAAAAAAAAAAAATTTGTGGCCACCCTAATTTTTTTTAGACCCAACAAAATTAAAATTTTGGTTTCCTTAACAATATATTAGGTCATTTCAAACAAAAAGAAAAAGCTCATGACAAATTTTATTAAACTAAAATTTGAAAAAAATGTAACTTGTAGCGTTAATAATGAAACTATTATATATGCAACGTTTTTAAAATATAAAAACTCATTGAAGAAAATTGTAAATTTCTTATATTTGTGTGTTTTTTGTTGTTGTTATTGTCAATATATAAGGTTCTATATTTATTAGATTTTGTAGAATTTAAAATTCCTTAATGACTCTCCTCAAGAAAATTCTTGAAGACACCACTGTCATATAGGGGTATTTATGTCTTTCTCTTTGAGTTATGTTTTCTTTAAGCCGTCTATTCTATATAACTATTTTGTTAAGAATGGAATTGTGGGTTGTTGAAATGGAAAGATCAAATGGTAGGTTCCAATAAAACCATATAAAGGTTTAATAATAATTTTATTTAAAATGTGCATATATATATATATGGGGGATGATAATACAATTATACAAATTAGGTCAGTAATGGAACTTCAACATGAATTTTATGGGCATGTACATGCTCATGCACTTGCCAACTCCAAACCCTAAAAAAGAGGCTATACCTAGAGCTTTAACAAAATTTTAATAATTTCTTTTTTCTTTTTTCTTTGGAATCCTATTTCAAGCTTTCTTTCATCTCTTTTCCTAAGTTTAGGTTTTTGTGATTCCATTGTTCAAGGAAGCAAAGTGAAGAAAATGAAAAAGAACAGCCTAACCCTCCACTGGCTACCTCAATATCTACCCGGTTCCCGAGGTCTTAAGGAAGTATATAAACCCACTCCAACCCTCACTCCACAATCACAAATACTTCACAAAATCTCTTCGTCTTCGACTTCAAGCAATTTAACCATCTCCTTTTAACACCGTTTTCTCAAGGTGAGCCCTTACAAATTCATGCATATGTGTTTCCTTCATCCTGTCTAGGCTGCAACTCAGTTTTGGCTCTCATAGTTTAATTTTATGTTCATTGGTTCTACTAATTCAAGCTCAATGTCCATGACAAATCCTAAGTTTAATTCCTTGTTTCTTTTGCTTGGTCTGAGTTCTCATAGAACATTGATTTATCATTACTTTCATTTATATGGTTCAATGACTATTTAAAAATAACAAACACTTCCACTTCCATCCTAGAACAAGATTTTTTCCGTTTTACTTGAAATAGATCGTTTATGATTTTATTTCTTA
This sequence comes from Quercus suber, assembly GCF_002906115.3. NCBI lineage: Eukaryota > Viridiplantae > Streptophyta > Magnoliopsida > Fagales > Fagaceae > Quercus > Quercus suber. The sequence continues at coordinate 246,896 of NW_027069972.1, forward strand.
GATCTAACAACATATAGATTGTCACATCATTTAAAATTTAAAATTACATATCATTAAATACACTTTAAAATTTGTAATATTTAATTTTAATTATGAAATGATATCTCTCATTTGTAATATTTTGCTAGTATTTTTGTTTGTTTGTTATGTAATGGGCTAATGATGTGCTCTCTGCGTGGAATTTAGAGAAGCAAAAATGAACAGGCCAGGAGATTGGAATTGCAGGTCATGCAACCATCTCAACTTTCAAAGAAGGGACTCATGCCAGAGGTGTGGGGAGCCAAGACCAGGTGAGAGAGGTGACTATGGAAGTTTTGGAGGGAGAGGTGGTGGCTCTGGCTCATCTTTTGGGTTCAGTACTGGGCCGGACGTCCGGCCCGGTGACTGGTACTGCGCCGCTGCAACCTGTGGGGCCCACAACTTTGCTAGCCGGTCAAACTGCTTCAAGTGTGGTGCCTCCAAGGATGAATCTTCTGGCGGTGGATATGAAGGTGACAACATGACTAGAACAAGAGGCTTTGGCTTTGGCAGTGGCAGTGGCAGCTCCAGTCGCTCTGGCTGGAAATCTGGCGACTGGATTTGCACTAGGTGAATTCATTTTGCACATTCTATCTATACATCATATATAAGCCATACTTACTAGCACACCATATTTATTTTTAGGCTAATACATGTGTAAATCAACATCATAAATAATATTAAACTAGGAATTTATCTGCATGGGTAAATAATATGACTTTTTTCAGCTAGTCCAAAAAACAAATGTTCATATATCTAAGGGATTTGAACTTTTGATATCACCCACCACCTTCTATTTATGGATTGATCCAAAGACCATTAATTTACTCATTATTAGATTAATATTTATGATATCTTGAACAGTTTTTTAATTAGTTTATGACTTTATATTTCTGAAACAAATTACAGGTCTGGATGCAACGAGCACAATTTTGCTAGCAGGATGGAATGTTTCCGATGCAATGCCCCGAGGGACTCAAGTGGCAAGTCTCCATATTCATCCTAGATTTTCCATTTTGGGTAAGGATTTGGCTTCTAGCTCCCAATACAAACACATTTTCTGCCATATATATAGTGTTTTCGTTCATGCTAGAATAATATATTTTAGACGTGGCTTATTCTCCCTACACTCGTGCACAAATATAGATATTCATTTTTGTACTAACTTATTTTATTAATGACTTCAATTTACAGGTACTGATGTCCAAAGTGAGAATCAAGAAAGATCATCCCTATGATATCCAAGTTACTCATTTTGTCCTCTACCTCTATTTTTTGTTCTCTTTTTTCTTCTTTTTGTTTCTAGTATTTATCTTCTTCTACTTCTAGGGACCTTTAGATGATGAGTCATGGTTGAAGATCTGGATCACTTAGCATTTGCTGAGCTCCCTTTTATATTTAGAAGAGGCATGTAGTTCTGGACCTCTGGTGTATCGATCTAATGTCAAGTATCCGTTGTGTTTGCGAGAGTTTCTTGCCTCGATATTATTTGATGCAGGGTGCTCTCCTTTATTTAGCTAATTACAGTACTTTATTACGAATATATTTCAAGAGATGCTCTCTCTCTCTCTCTCTCTCTCTCTCTCTCTTTTACTGGGACTGGTCCATGGAATGTTTGACTTATAACTGGAAAAAAAAATAAGCAATATTGCTCTTATCTGCAAAGTAATTAAAGGGCTGTTCATGGACCACATTGGTATCTTTTGGTTAAACCAATGCAAGAGAATTAATACCTATTGGATTCAACTATCTTTGAGTACTTTGGCGCCCCTGGAGGGATATTAAGGCCATGAACAAAATTTCATTAATTAGGAAAGGATGAGCTATTATTATATTGTAGTGTCACAATACTTGGCAATTTCATTTTTTTTTTCTTTTTTAATACTAGACACCTGGCTATTTAAATTTAATAAACTTATGTGGGTTCCAAGAATCTAGATAGAAAAGCCATAAAAAAAATTAAAAAAAAAAACGTTAAATTATGCCACAAGCTCTCTAATATGTAGAAGGAAGACCATTATGTGAAAATTTTGGTCAATCTATTATAATAAAATAAATGTCACAACACCTAATAAGTATAAGTTTATGTTCAAAAATTAGTTCACAATATATTGAGAAAAATAAAGGAATATTAAGTATTTATAAAAAAATACAATCTCATTGGTAAAAAAAGGAAAACTTTACTCACTACTGCACTTCCCACAAAATACCACACGTGCATGGCAACACCGCCTCCCCTCTGGTTTCTAAATTCTTCCCCACTAAAGACTGGTTTTTTTTCCAAAAATAAAGAAGTTTTTGTAAAAAAGGGAAAAATTACCCATTACATTTCTAAATTATATTCTTTTTACATTTATCCCTTTAAACTATCTGAATGCACACTTAATTTCCCTAAACAATTGTCCGTGTAACACTTGCCACATTAAACTATAAAAATACACACTTACCCTTCTAAACTATTACTAGTGTAATACTTTGTTGACCTCCATCCCATGGGTAATTGTTTAAGAAAGTAAGTGTATATTTTCATAGTTTAGGAAGTAAGTGTAAAAGTAGGTATAGTTTACGTGGATAAGTATGCATTCGAATAATTTAGGGGAGTAAGTGTAAAATAGGATATAGTTTAAGAAAGTAAAGTATAATTGTCCTATAAAAAACTAATAGATTATTTCTATATATAAAAAAAAAAAACTAATAGATTATAATAATATATTATTAATACTATTGCCTTATTTCTCTTTTTATATGTAACTCATTAAACTAAATCATATTCAAAACATATATTCCTAAAAATGGATAAATATATTTATTTAATAAAACCTTCTTTATTTTTCCAATAATAAAAACATCCCAATTTTATTTTCATTTTTTACAGTATATTTTGCATTTGAGATATTAATCAACAATTACAGATTAAAAGAAAAGTTAAGGAACAATCTCATAGTGTTATAGAATCACACGAAAACGTTTTACTTAATAATTGATTCGTAACATCCAAAATAAAACTTGGTGCAACTAGTTCTCAGGCTAACAACCCCCTAAGATTAGACTACATCATCAACATTTGTGTTGGACACACTTCAACATGCAAAGGTTGAAGAACAACCTTCAAATACCTTTCTTTCCAATCAATGAGATAGAATACAATTTGCACAAGAGAAAATATGTGGGAAAGGAAGAAAACTTTCAGGAAAATAAAAGAACAATGCTATTGTTCTAAATGAGAGAGTGCAATTAATTTTGATGGGATAGTATTTTGATGGTATGTTAAATAAGCTACTAAGTTGGTCAAAAAAAAAAAAAAAAACCCCCCCCCCCCCCCCCCCCCCCACCCCACAAAAAAAAAAAAAATCACTCAAATCCAAGGTAAGACTCAGAATAAAAGTTAGTATTTGGAACACACTCACTAATAGTAGGTATAATAATATAGATTTTACTAATATGTGCTCTAAATTTTCATTTTTGAAAAAAGTTTTCTCAAGAATTGAAAAAGTAATAACAGTTTTTTCAGTTTTCGAGAAAATGTTTCTAAAAATAGAAAGTTTAATATGTGCCCTAAATGCACACACATTAACTGGACCCTAATAATATATTATAGACAGTCAGGTTACTAGTGAAAATGGACAACATAATTAATTTGAAAACAAAATCAAACATAAAATAATAAAATAAAATTTTTTAAATGGAATAGATCAAAATAAAAACAATCCTACAATTTAAGGACAAAAAAATGTACTTTAGTATCATAATAATAATAAAAAATTATGGCGTTCAGTCATCGGTGTCTTTTTGAACTCAAAGTCTATATCCGTTTTCCTTTCTGTTATTTAATTTCATCCAAAAGTAGGAGAGTGGGCACTGCTTGAAGTTCTGAAAACACTGATGCATGAGTCAGCATGCAATAATCGTATGGTAAAGATCTCAAAAAAAAAAAAAAAAAAAGGAGATGGTTGATAAATTATTAAACATTTACCTTAGCAATGCATTTTCCTTATTATTATAAACTAAACTCTTTATATCCCGATATGATAAAAATAACTAAAAGAAATGTGTCTCTCTGCAGACAAAATCCTCAAATTTTAGTTTGCGTATGAGCAAGTTTTGACAACTTGATCATGATGGGAGGAGCAATGGATGAAAAACTAGACCTTTGCTGGGTATGTAAACACACCACTATTGGACTAGCTTTGGCTGGCAATACATCTTCTCTGAGAATGTGCATATGCATGACTGCATACGTACATGCTTGTTTAGTACACAGCCATGCACGAAAAAATAATTGCAAGATGAGTAGGTCTCTCAGTCTTATTTAGTGCATCTTCATTTGGTGTATTAGAGCTGTTATTTTATATATGTAGCTTTTCTGTTTCTGCTATTCTCAAACTAATAAGTTGTTTTCTCTCATTGCAGAATAGAAGGAAAATTCAATATTTTAAGTTTAGATAGTATCATATGGAAAGGCCAAATATCATTGACTGTTTGTGTACTTGATTAATCATGGACGTACTAAGGCAAAAACAACGATGGATAAAGCTAAATCAATAATAACTGTTTTCTCTTTTTCTTTGTTGGGTTTTGTAATCATTATCTGCCATTCCTGTAATTAAAGAAAAGATGATCTGTCACGCCAATGAAATCTTATCAAAATATCATATATATTATCACATTCTTTGATTAATGGAGGGGGTTAACTTTGACTGATTTGAAGAACTTCCAAACAAGAAGATCTTGTTGAATATTTTAAAGTATGGTGCACATAGGATTCCAAAACTTTTTAAGCTAAAACCTTTCATGGGTTCCCTCATTGACCTCAAGGTCATGTTTAACTGCAAATTTTATTGGTCAAAAAGTAACCACACATTCATTAGTGTCTGCTACTACACTCCATTATTTAGCTTTTAGCAAGATTCTTTGTTTCACTTTGAGCATAACTTTATGTTACTTCATTTGCTTTGTTGGTGTTTGTGCAGTGAACTCAACTGAGTTAAGTACCTCCCCTTCAATCATATCACGTGGCTTCGGAGTTGCTTATAGAGGTGCTTGTGCAATTTTCAGTGCATTGCTATAATTGTTTCGGTTTGTCTTATCGTGAACAAATTTTTTTTAAACCACATAATTAACTGTTGGTTTATACCGATCACAACGAGATATGGGAAACTGATCATCAGAAATAATTGAAAGAAATCAATTTTTTCATGATTAATTAATTTGATTCATCATTTTAAAATTAAAGTCACTAACTTTCTTTGAAATTGCTTGGAGAAATTATGGTAATAAATAAATGTAACATATTCGGAAATGACGGACGAAATAAGTTGGGATTCTGATATGGACTTTAATTTTTAAAGTTAAACTCAAAATGGTTAGCCAACATGATTAAGCAATTTATATGTGAAAATGTAGGTAGTGTAATGGTTATTCAAATGGAGGGTGGAAAAAACTGTGAGCCCAAAATTTTCTGTTACATAACTTAGACGTGAGGACTAATGGTCTGTTTAGATACCGCTTATTACAGAAAATTGAAAACTGAAAATTGAAAACTTATTGCTGAAAACATTGTAGCAAAATAATTTTTAAATTATAAATAGTACCCGCACGTGGGACCTAGTTTTAAAGTTACAAACGCATTTTTTTGTACAAGCTGGTCCGTAAATAATGCACGAGACTGGGAAAAAATCGCAAACGTAAACACAAAAATGCTACACAAACGCACACTAAGGGAAATTCTTTTTGAAATTCAATCATGGAAAATCATAATTATTGTCTTGTACATTTTGTGCTTCTCAATCTAACAAAGAAAAGACACATGACAGACCCTTGCTCAAGAAAGAACAACATGAACATCTTTAATCATGATTTTAATTTTAAGTCGGGGCCCAAAAGCTATAGAACCAGAAAACTCATTTTTATTAAGTACAAGAGTTGAAAACTAATCAACACTGTGATAGTCAATGGTAGCAAAAACAAGAGAACTTTTTATCCAATTCAATGCACGAAAAAATTACTTAGGCTTTTTAAAGTTTTTTCCTTTTCTTATAAAGCGAGCATTTTTTTTTTTGTAACTTTTTAAAACTTTTTTTTTTTCCTATTCTTTCTGTTTTATACTAAACAGTAAACACAAATTAACCTTTAAAGAGTCAAATTAAACATTTATTATAGTTTGATGTTAGGAATACATATAAGCATGTTCTCCCAAATAAATTAATTATTTTTCATGTATATCTCTTGGTCTCGTAATAAAATATAGGGGTTGTAAATGAGTCAAGTATTAAAAGATGAGTTGAGCTCGAGCTAATCACCAAAAAAATTACATGTTAAGTTTGATTCATTTTATTGTCGAACAAACTCAAGTTTATTTACGAATCACTTTTCTTGATTAACTTATTTTTTCCCATATATAGTGAAACTATAATTAAAAGTTTTCAACCCTTCACAAATATATTAATTTTTTACTACGAATGAATTGTTTATATCAACAAATTGCAAATAATATTTTGATATCATATGAACTTATTTACAAACATATACAATCCAATTTCAATACTATAAAAATATATTTTTACATATGTGTATATATAAAAATATAATATTTTATATAATAAATTAAGTTTCATGTTCATGAGCTCGAACACATTATTATATTTGATCTTAGCTAGCTTGTTTAGGCTCGAATTTGACTTATTTGCTAAACAAACGAACATAAACAAACGTCTTTCTGAAACCAACTCAAGATGTTCATAAACAACTTGATTCACTTAGGTCAACAATGAGATAAACATAATTTGCACAGCTAAAGGCAACGAACCAAGCTGCTTCCTACATCCTCTAAGGCTTTAATCCCTGCCAAACTGCTCCACATTTTCCCATATATTGCTTGTCAATTCGTAGAAACCATAATATGAGTTGTCGACCGTCTACCACAAACCAAATACTTGTAATGAAAAACTAGAATAATGGAGAACTTCTGGATAACAAAAAGAGAGAGTGAACAACTAAAGTTTCGATGGTGCATGTACCAAGCTATAGTGCAAGACGGAGCCAGAATTTAGTTTAGGGGGGCAAGGTATGCATGAACCAAAGAAATTTAGAATTTAAGTATAAAAATATGCTAAAATTGAAAGACCATATATACTATGAAATAAAAAACTAAAACTAGTATCCATGCTCACAAAGTATTAATAAAAAAAAATACCAAAATATTTGTTTCTTTTTACTATTTAAATTAATTATGTATCAAAATTGAATTTGACATTATTTTAAATCATGAAAATCATTTATGATTTCTTTTGCACTTAATTTGCAGTAATTTTTCTTTCACAGTACGAAATTAAATAATTATTAGAAAAAATATTCAATTTTAATCTAAAACTAATTTTGATTTTTTGTTTTACTCATTTTATTGTTGTAATAGAAACAAAAAGAATAAATAAAAATATAATCTGTCTATAAACAAGTTGGCAGGTTGTTGATATTTTAATTCTTGACCATTTGACACAGGTTGTTGATATCACTTTTTTTTTTTTGGAACAAAAATAAAGAGCTTTATTAACACAAATCAGATAGTTACATCAAAGCAATTTGGTTATAGAGGAAGCTTGGGACATCCTCCATCCGCACAGTAATTTCTTAAATATGTTGGCCATTCATAGTTAGTAGATGGACTGCATGATTGGCATTGCATATGACATGGTTTATTTCCCAATGGACAAACCTATGTAGAAGGAAAAAAAAAATCAAATTTTTACATTACTTAGCTAGACACCAATTTTGCATCACTTAGACCATTCATTGTACATAAAGTTACGGTTTCTGAAAGTTGGCATCTAAAATGGATTCAAACTTGGGAATTTAGATTCAAACCTGGGAAGCAGAGGTGTGGCTCCAGGGTCGCTGCACCCACACCCGACTCGCTTCGATACGTTGATTCGCACTCGACTCGCCGATTCGCCACTTCTTCTTTCTTTCTTTTTTCTCATTCTTTGATTCGTGTCAATTTGGATTCGAAATAGGCCGAAATCTGCCAAAACTAGCCGAGAAACTGGCCAAAACACAAGTTAAAAAAAATAAAAATAAACTTGAGTTGATTTCTTATTTAGTTATTAACTTATTATATGTCAAATTATTTGTAGGTTAAATAACTTAAATTGAAATTACTGAATTATTTGCAGTTATTATTACTCTTAAATTGGTATATGTTTACCATTATATGAAAAGATTTGTAATAATTTGTAAATAAAAATATATTTAATAATTTATTAATAAACGTATCCCACTGCATCCGCATCCTACTTTTTCAAAAATTGCTTAGTCGCTGCACCACACTGGCACTCAAGCCCAAATCCACACCCGTGCTTCCTAAATTCAAACCTAGATAAAATCTATCTTTCCAATATATATTGACCATTTGGTTCTCTACCTTCCCAACCTCAATCTTGCCCTAACAAGGTGTGGTTAGAAAGCTTTTGACACCAACTTTTCATTCTTATGAGACTTGCAGCTTCATGAATTTGAATTTGCATTATGGATTTTTCTTACTTAGTCCCTTGAATAGAAGCTTGTGAATGTTCAAATAGCGTTAAAAATACTATGAACGTTTAGACCCCTAAACAACAAATTACTAATTCAACCTTTATATCAAACAATGTATGTGCGGAAAAGGATAACAAGCTTATAACAGAATTAATAACCAATCTAAACAAAAAATAATCACAATCACAGCAGTAATTAATTGGTAAAGATAAAGGGAAGAGAGATGCAAACACAAGGACAACACACAATGCGTTATCGAAGAAGAAACCGAAGCCCTCGGCGTAAAACCTCTCCGCCGCTTTTCAAGCGGTAAATAATCCACTAGAAAATGTAGTTGAGATACATGAACAACAATAGACTCTCCTAGCCTAATCTACCCAGGTACCTAAGCCCTCCAAGCTTCTTGCTCCAACGAGGTTGCGCCAAACCTTTTTCTTTTCTAGCTTACCGGATTCTGCTATAAGCCATAACATCAACCAATAGTCATTGGTCCCTTCCAAACTGCTTCCCTTTGCATCAAAAGAACCTTCTCACAGATGTGGGTATGGTGAGAAAAGGATTTGGTCAATAACCTCTCAAGGATGTATCAATGGAGAGGAAGAGAGTAGAAGAATTTGAAGAGTCTCTTAGGTGAAGATTGTGGATGAGGCAATCTTGTTTTCTCTAGGGTTTCTCTCTCAAAATTCTCTCTGGAAGCTCTCTACGTTTCGTGGGAATGAGGGGTATTTATACTAGGATGAGAATGGAATGTAAAACGTCAGTTTTTCCCAAACAGGGCATTCTAGCGACTTGATCTCGTGACTGGGTTGAGTCGCGAGTTCAAGCCGCGAGCTAACGGCCTGGCCAGTCTAAGACTTTTGTCCTGTAGTGCAACAGCTGTCGCAACTCTTCAGCTTCTGGCATGTTTGGCACGTGTGCAACTTCTAGCGACTTGCAAGCCACGAGCCACCTGCGAGATTCAGTCGCGAGTCCCTGTTTCTTTGCACAATCTTGAGCATTTCTTCACACTCTCTCACTCACCACCCTTACAAGATTCCCACCTAAATACAGGGTTACTAAATTCTAAAATACAAGCAAATTTTGCACGGAATAAAGCCAACAAGATGGTTGATTAAATTCAACCTTACAATCTCCCCCTTTGGCTATTCCGTGACAAAACCTTAAAACAAACTTTAGACTTAACGCGTGAGTTGGGAATAATTGGAAAACTCACTCACACCTAACTCTAGAATCTGTAAAGCTCTTGAACCATAAACCAAAACATCTCCTGAAACATAATAACACAATAAGATCATTATATGTAGAAAACTTGTAATGCATATGGAATAAACACAATGCTATCAAGCAAAAATGGAATAAAGTAATAAATCGTGACTTGACCAAACAAGCAATCACTTGTAAGAAAGTGATCACAATGTTCATTTTCACTTGGAATGAACATCAAGACATTCAAGCTGATAAGCACAAAATAAATCACTTGAATGACCAACACTTAACCAATGCACAATACATGAAGTATATGCATCTAAGAACAAAATCCTACAAGGGCACGAGAGTGAGAGTACTTAAGGAAAATGCATAACATTTAGCTTGAAGTACAAAGCAACATAGCATACAGGCCGCATAAGCATGGTACAAACCATAAAAGCCTGCAAACTCGCATAGAAACAAACTCTAAAAACTTACAAAAGTAACATAGGTACAAACTTAAACTAAAAACCTTAAAAACCTACAAAGGTAGCAGGTACAAACTGCAGTAAACAAATACTGGATAAACATCATAATATAAAAGATATAAAAGTACTAGATAAACACAAGTTTTCCAAAAGAGAAAAAATAAACTAAAACAAGCAAACAACTATAAACAAGTGTGTAAGTGTATATTAACACAACTCCCCTTTTCAATATGCTGCCTATCTCCCCCTTTCTATGTGCTGCTCTCCCCCTTTTTGTTAGGAATAGCTAAAGGCTATCTTCGAGCTTTTGCTGTATAGCATCTAGTTGAGTCTCGATAGTTGTGAGTCGCATCTGAGTTTGACTATGAAATGAGTGAAGAAGCTGTTCTAAATCGGATATCCGATGAAACACATTTGCAATTAAGTGGCTCTGCTTGGCTGTTTGAAATCCAAGCGGAACAGATGGAGTCCCCGTTGATTGTACAGAAGTAACTGTAGCATGAGCAGATGGAGATGCATGTGTGGATGGCTCACTCTTAGGTTTCTTGGAGGAGTGACTCTTGCTTGCTTGGAGAGTGTATATGGATATTGGTCGAGGACAAGGCACAATTTTCTCATCTGATGAAGGACTAACACCTTTACAAATGATAATCTTCATGATTAAACTACAGAACGGAAGAATTGTTCGTGTTGCTGATCGAGTCGCTGTTTTCCCAATAATCTAAAATATGTGAGCATAGATGTCAATCGGGACACCGGAAATGAGGTCACACAAGAATTTAGCCCTTCCAAGACTGATGAAGGCAGTGTTTGACAGTGGGTAGAGGTTGGAGAACATGATCAGCTTTAGAGTTGTCAGTTCAAGCGAAAACAATGCAGTGCCTATAGATGATCATGTGCTTCCCACTTGATGTTCATTCCCAAGAACTTGAAGGATGTCTTGTGCCTAAAGTACTCTGTCATCATATGGAGTTCGATCCACATTTTCTAGTCTGGTGATGCGAAGTACCTTAGCAATGTAGTCTGCATTGATGGAAAATTATGTTCCTCGCACCTTGCATTTCAACTCTACCCCTGTGAATCTGGCATTAGAGTAGAATTCCTTAACCAATTCTTCAATTGGATCCTCAAAATTCCCAAAAAGGTCAGGCCAATCTCTTTCTTCAAAAATCTTAGGGATAAACGTTGTCCCTAGGGTGTCAAACTTGACAATTCGTTCCACAATGGTAGAAGCCTCTTTGAAAGTGTCTATGTAGGTCTTTGAGTCAATAGGTGTCCTGAATCTCTCAATGGTAGAGTTTCTAGATGACTTAGACGATAGTCATGTCCGTTTAGCAACCGGGGTTGACGGGTCATCGGTTACAATGTCTTTGCCTTTGGAGGAACAACGAGTTATCTGCAACGGAGCAGACACACAGCAAAGAACCAAATACAATACCACAAGGAACAAACATCAGTTTGATTAGATTTTGTTATAAGACAGTGAAGTAGAAATTTCACTTAATCACAAAAACATGAACCAGGTCAATACCAAGAAAGCATAAGCACTATTGACGTATTTAGTGAAATAGTCAATAAACATCTCAAGGAAAAAAAATATAGTAACAAACTATCAAGGACATGATATGAATGGAGCAACAAACTCATGAAACAGAGTACAGAGCACACTAATACTAACACTTAGTCAAGAAACACTTTAAAAAAATTCGAACCCACTTAATAACACGATATAACTCAAAGCATAAAGGTAACAACATACTCACAGATACAAGATAAAAATGTCCAAATCATGAAGAACGAAGTGAAAAGGAGAAAACACATATCTTTTTCTTGTTGATTGAAGTAGACATGATACAAAAATGGAAGCTTTCTCAAAAGAGATATGGAGTGTTTGAGAGAGATATTTTGGGGAAGACAATGAACAGTCACTGAAATTCGAGGGAAAACTGAAATTTTTTTGAAAAATTGTCCTTAAAACGCAAAACACGCGTTTTTCACAACTGGATCAAGGCGCCAGTCAGTCGCCAGGTAAGCTGCGAAACACATAGAAGTTAAGATTCTAGAAAAATTTCTCTAAGTGTTTTTCGTGACTGGAAGGTTTACCTGCGAGACAGTCGCCAGGGGAGCTGCGAAAATCTCTGTGTACCCCTCGTGACTGAACCTTCCACCCGCGAACAAGTTGCCACACTAAGCTGCGAAAATTACAAAAACTCAAATTTTGAAAAAATTTCTAAGTATTTTTCGCGACTAAAACCTTAACTCGCCAATGAGCCGCGAAAAATCTCGGAGTGAGCTTGCGACTGGGGCATGCGACTGGACCAACCCGCGACTGAGTCGCAAAAATAGGGCAACACTGTTTTTGAAAATTTTTACATCTTTGTAGAACAAAATACTTTCCAAAAACAAGTTAAAACACTCAAAAATCTTTTTGTGTTTGATCAACAAAGATTGAGCTTGTGAAAATACATTTAAACAAGTACAATCACACAAATAAATATGGCATTCATTGAGCATAGACTTGTGTGTTGTGTGTGAATATCAAAAATGAGATAGTTCTTAGTCCAATGCAAAGCTTCAATGATCAATTCAACTAAGGCATATACAACTAGCACTAGATAATGTGACCCATTTCAATTATAGAAATATGCATATAGGACCTCCCATATAAACTTAAGAACATTTCTTTGAAACTTTTCATTTGGCTCCATATACATCATAACAATTAATCATTTTGAATCAATACATCTCATTGTGAGATTGATGCCTGAAATTTTCAATATTTCAAATTGATGAGTTACCCTTTGGCTTTTTGGGCATCATACAATATATTATGGTCGCTTTCCCTTTTTCCTAGTCAAATACTAGTACGTGCGACAGGTTTTTACAGCTTAATATCTCTTTTCATTTGGAAATTTACATTTGGTGAACTATTTAATTAAAAGCAATAAAAATAAAAGTGGGAAGATATATAGGCACAAGTCTATGCATGTCTCAAGATCAACAAAATCATTCACTAATTATTCATGACAAGGTTGAAAATTTATTTACAACAATTACATAGATTTCAAGATTTTTCCCACAGAGATATGAGTGCATATGAGACAAGCTAAGCTCGTAGATGCACAAAGCCATTAGTACAGAGGTACAAGGCAAAACATGCTTTGAGACAAAACTTAACAAAGTTGATCAAACTTTTGGATTTTCTACTTTTTATGTGTTTTTGAATTTTTGACATAAAAGTAATAAAAGATTGATAAAAAACAATGTAAAAATATTTTAAAACGAAACAAATAAACAAGTAACAATTCAAAACAAACAGAAGCATAAGGCATACAACCAAACATATTCACAAAGCATAGGAAGAATTGATGCATGGACATGTCATGATGCTTATGCATGAGTACCCTTCGTCACCCACACGTCACGTGCGTTTATGGTGATATCCTTGATGGATTGGGTACGAAAGTTAGGACTGTCAAACCTCTTTGTGAAGCATTCCAAGAAATTTGTGAAGGCACCAATCATCTTCATCATGTCCATCATTCCGGGATCACGGTTTTGACTTCTTGGTTGCTCACCACCCCAAGACCTCTTGTCATTTCTTCTTCCTTGTGATCGAAGAGCGCTTGCATTGTTCAACGCTCTCAGCTTATGACAGTTGGGTCTGGTATGTCCTTGCAATCCGCAATAGTGACAAATGTGATTTGTTCTAAGACCCCGTTGTAATCTTGGAAGTGATCTTCCTCTAGCTTCATGTCTGGCTTCTGATGGATTACAGATTGTATTGAACATCCGTTGATCAGCTATATTCTTCTTCTTTTCAGTCTTAACCTTATCAATAATAGACTCTTCAACAATTGGCTCTTTGGCCTTCACAAACTTCACTTCTTTGGTGACATTGGCTGATGAGCTGCTCCCTCCGATATATCCCACTCTGGACTTGTCTGAGACTGATTTTTGATGAGCAAGCATTTCATTGAGTTTCTTGGAGGAGACACGGTCTACCTTAGTATTTGTTTGAAGCACTTCATGCTCAAGGAATCGAATTTTTAAGTAAGCTTCTAATAGCTCTCCATTCATTTTCTCCACTTCACATTTAGCCTCCTTGTATTGCACTAGAAGAATTCTGTAATCTTTCTCGGCCTTCTTCATCTTCTTAATGGCTGTGTTAGCCACCTTAGCATATTCAACGGTCTTCTCAAGGAGTGAATTATAAGACTCTTGCAGTCCCACTGCTTCTCCAACTTCCTCATTTCAGACTCCTTAACTATTCCAATAGACTCCAAATCAGAGTGCTCGCCAAGCTCCTTCACAAGTGTACCCAAATCATCTGAAGATTCCATATGTGCAATGGTCATGAATGCGGAGTAGTTTCCTTCTCCGTCACAACTTTCCTCTGAATCAGAATTCGATGAATCTGAGTCACTTAGAGTAGTGGCATAGATCTTGCCTTTTGACTTTAGATAGTTGGGACATTCCTTTTTGAAGTGTCCATGTCCATTACACTCAAAACATGTGATTATTTGAGAAGATTGGGAATCTCTACCATCTTTCCTTCAGAATTCTTTCTTCTCCTTCCCGGAACTCTGAAATTTTCCTTTGTCACCAAATTTCCCATCGTCCTTGAGTTTCAAGAATTTTCGGAAGTTCTTCACAAGATACGCCACATCTTTATCAACTGCATCTTCTTTCGAAGAGTCATGAGATACCACTTTCTCATCAATTGTTTTAAGAGCAAGAGATTTGCTCTTCTTCTGCGTAGGTAGAGACAATTCATATGTCTGTAAAGAACCAACTAGCTCTTGAACTTTAATGTCGTCAAGATCTTTGCTCTCTTCAATAGCTGTTACTTTGGCACGAAAACTTTCCAGCAGTGATCGAAGTATCTTCCTTACAATTTTAAAATCCTCCGTCTTTTCTCCCAAATTGAATTTGCCGACAACCACCTCATTCAACTTACTATAAAAAGAGTCAAAGGACTCATCCTCGCTCATCTTGAGCTCTTCAAAGCAAGTGTTCAACATCTGTAATTTGGTGTCTTTCACCTTCTTTGTTCCTAGTCTCTAGAATCTCACATGCTTCCTTAGCAATAGTGATCTATGAAATCCTGTGAAATTCTTCTAGAGAGACACCACAGAAAATAGCATTCAAGACTTTACTATTAGCATTAGCTATCGCAAGAGCTGCCTTATCCCAAGTGGATTTGGCATCCTCCGGCTTAGTCTAACCAATTTCAACTGCATCCCACACAGCATTATCAATAGAACATAAAAATACCCTCATTCGGACTTTTCAAAATGCATAGTTATTTCCATCAAAAAATGGTGGCACATTTAGAGATTAAGACCTATCCATCTCAATGTAGGGTCAAGGATCGCACTAGGGTGTTTAAACCACAACAAGTGCACCCGCTCTGATACTAATTGAATGTTCAAATAGCGTTAAAAACACAATGAACGTTTAGACCCCCAAATAACAAATTACCAATTCAAGTTTTATATCAAACAATGTATGTGCGGAAAATGATAACAAACTTATAACAGAATTGATAACCAATCTAAACCAAAAATAATCACAATCACAGCAGTAATTAATTGGTAAAGATAAAGGGAAGAGAGATGCAAACACAAGGATAACACACGATGTGTTATCGAAGAGGAAACCGAAGCCCTCGGCGTAAAACCTCTCCGCCACCCTCTAAGCAGTAAATAATCCACTAGAAAATGTAGTTGGGATACATGAACAGCAATAGATCCTCCAAGCCTAATATACTTTGGTACCTAAGCCCTCCAAGCTTCTTACTCCAATGAGGTTGTGCCGAACTTTTTTATTTTCTAGCTTACCAAATTCTACTATAAACCATAGCATCAACCAATAGTCATTAGTTCCTTTCAAACTGCTTCCCTTAGCACCAAAAGAACCTTCTCACAGATGTGGATATGGTGAAAAAATGATTTGGTTAATAACCTCTCAAAGATGTATCAATGAAGAAGAAGAGAATAGAGAAATTTGAAGAGTCTATTAGGTGAAGATTGTGGATGAGGCAATCTTGTTTTCTCTAGGGTTTCTCTCTCAAAATTTTTTCTAGAAGCTCTCTACATTTCGTGGGAATGAGGGGTATTTATACTAGGGTGAGAACGGAATATGAAACGTCAGTTTTTCCCAAATAGGGCATTCTGGCGACTTGACCTCACGACTGGGTTGAGTCGCGAGTTCAAGCTGCGAGCTAACGGCCTGGCCAGCCTGAGACTTTTGTCCTGTAGTGCAACAGCTGGCGCGACTCTTCAGCTTCTGGCATGCTTGGCATGTGTGCAACTTCTGGCGACTTGCAAGCCGCGAGCCACCAGCGAGATCCAGTCGCGAGTCCCTGTTTCTTTGCACAATCTTGAGCATTTCTTCACACTCTCTCACTCACTACCCTTACAAGATTTCCACCTAAATACAGGGTTACTAAATGCTAAAATACAAGTAAATTTGGCATAGAATAAAACCAACAAGATGGTTGATTAAATTCAATCTTACAACTTGTTCAGTGCTCTTTTCTACAATATCTCATTTACCTAGATTTTGACGTTGTTTGGTCCTAATTCAACGAAGATCAAACTAACGTCAAGATTTTCTAGTATTTGGCTAGAAATGGCTTGGTGTTGGATCCAAGGGAGTCAATCTCGTACCAGAGGTTGTATCAATTTAACCAATGGAACGATATATTTCGGTACTGGTCAATACCAGGTTTACCATTATTTTTATTTTTATAAATAAATAAATAAATATATATATATATATAAAAATGGAACGATATATTTCGGTACTGGTCAATACCAGGTTTACCATTATTTTTATTTTTATAAATAAATAAATAAATATATATATATATATAAATAAAATTTTACCATAAAACATTACCTCAATTTAAAACAAATTATTCATGATTTTAGACTTTAGCATCAACTAAAAGAAGAAAAAAAAACACAATATAAAAAACAGAAAGTTTAATTTGTAGGAATGATAGGCCCAGTAATGTGTATATATATATATATATAATTTGAGGATAACTATTAGTCCGAGGACGGGTAAACATTGTCATGGAGCTCCACATTAGTGAATGAAGAAAGGGGTTTGGTTGTGAGGGTCTAGGAAGGTGGTTCGAGGAAGAATGCCTCCTCGGCTGAACAAAGCAGAGGTCAAAATGTGTGGTCTGACATCCAAGTAACGTTCCGGGGGATTCTATTGATAAGGATACACATCAGGAAAGCACAGGACAAAGGAAAGCTATGAAATATCTCAAAGAAAGCTGCTACTTCCGCATTGAATGCTCTGCAGCTAACTCTCTGGCCGCATTAATGTGAAAGTGATACTTGAATAGTAATTTTCACCCTTATAGCTACTCCTAGAGACTTTAGGAAGGTTCTGATAGGACAGATAACAACGCTAGCAACCTGGTCTACACGTGGAGGGTGGAGATGAAAGCTGCATGTGGAGGGTAGAGATGAAAGAAGGGAGATGGTATAAAAAAGAAATGATACCCTAAGGAAGGGGAATCGGAAATTAAAAGAAAAACACTGTAGCAACAAGAACTATACCTGTAACCAAATTCAAAAGAAATCTATACTAGAACTGATCATCTCGAATTGTGCCGAAAACGATTTTTTTGGGATAAAACCAGTCTATCTTTACTTTCTTGTCATCTGGATCCATTATAATTGTTACCCAACTCATTAGAGCCTAGTTTTCTAACCCACTCTCTACAAATTCATTGTATTGGGCTCTTTGAGCCTAGATCTTTTTATCTTTTGGGCTTAGGAACCAAATTGTGGCCTTACATAATTGTTCATTGCATACTAAGAAAACAAATAATACAAATAAGTTATCATTTTGCTCTTACAAAAATTCAAAAATTACAAAACTAAAAAAAAATGTTTTTTTTTTGGCCAGTAGGCCTGGTACCAGCCGAAACACCCAAAATCGGCCGGTACGACCGGTATTTAAATCAGTACGAAACATTGAAGTTTCGATATTGGTGCACATACTGGTATGGTACATACTGGCCGTAATGGCCGGTATGGCACGGTATTCTCTTCCTTAGTTGGACCAGTTTCATGCTTTTGTAACATCTCACTTGTTGAAGCCAATTTTGACATGCGAGTAGCCAAAATGAAGGGAATTTCATACTATTTAAAATATGTCTCATTCACTCCAGTTGAACGGTCCAATTTCCAATCAAGATTGGTCAAATTTGATCAAAATTGATGTCTTCCCATAAATTCTTGAAATTCTTTGATCCTTTGTCCGTTTGAGGTAATATGAATTGAAGGGCTCATATGTGGCTGGCGATCCGATAATATCTCCATCAAAGATCCAAATCATACTTTTTAATTGGGAATTGCATACAAAGAAAGTGAAGAAAGAGACGTTAACAGACATTAAAAGCACTTTGAGTTCTGTTTAGTAACTATGTGAGATTGAGATGAATTGGCTTTTTAAATTGATTTGACAAATTTGATTGGACCATCTAGAAATGTGGTAGAAAATTTTATGTTTGTAGATTGCAAGGAATATGCTTCCCCTACCATGTTAACAACCTAGCAAGGTCTTGGATAGAAAATTTATGTCTTTACGTAGTGTGTGGCTTACCTTCAATGCTCCTGTGCATTGGATGGAAGCTTGACTCTATGTTAGTAGATTTGGTGGAGCATACTTTTGAGTGTTCTGATGTCTTCCATTATTGGTTCATTGCCTGGTTTGCTGAGCCTGCCTATTTGAAGGACTGTAGCTCCCTGCTTTGTTCTGATTAGCATAATGACCTCTCTGAATATCCTAGCTTCCAGGTTGTGTATCGTGCATCTCTTGCTGTTAATAGTAGGGTATTTTCCTCCTCGTTGATTTGCAATTGTGTGTCCACAGTCCAGTATTATCAAAGCTAGCCAAGTTAAACATTGAACGAAATTTTGGTAATCTGTAGCGTTTACTTCTATAGAACATCCTTGATCATCTTCATCACTAGGCTGATACCATTCAGTTCAGTCCCATATCTTCCAGCTGTGTGGATGGCTTGATGGATATCTGGTGTTAGGCCTTCAAAGATTACCTTGTTTTGTGTCGTCCAGATCGTCCACATTGATAGCTTCATTCATGTCGGCACCAGATAAGTGCATGTGACTGATGTGAGCGTGACCACTATCATGCTCAGTAAAATTTTAAATTCGTTTCCCCCATGAACCATCCAGTTGCCATGGTGGAAAATTAACGAGATAAATGATTAATATTGCAGCAATGTTGGCTTAGAAATGAAAATTTCTCACAATGTCAATGTGGTTAGAAACAACAGGAAGTGCTAATTGAACCTTTTGGCATTTTCCTTACATTTCAATATGTATCAATGCGCTCTTCTGTTTGGACATATTGGAGAAACAACTGAATTTTAAAAAACACAGGCAATAAAATTCTTCAGGATAATTTTTGGCAGGAACGTGTAATGTTTGAAATAATTAACATGAAAATTTCAACAAAAATTAGAAGCATTACATTTCAACTCATTACGACTTGAAATAATTAACATGAAACTTTCAACAAAAATTAGAAGCACTACATTTCAATTCATTTCAGCTTAGATTTTGACGAGCTCTGAAGAGGCTTTGCCACGGGCCGAGGAGCAGCGCTTCTAATAACCTTCTTCACATCATACTTTACAGATGAGAAGGCACAGATCAGACCAAGTAACATTGTTGGATAGACATATACTGCTTTACTAGGATCTGTGTTTACAGGCCTTCCCAAAATGCCTTCCTTGACAAGGCCCCATACTATAAGAAGCATCCCAAACATGCTCATCCTCCCTGGTTTTAGAAGGCCCACAAATGCTCCTGCCACAGAGAAGTAGCTTCCTGCAAGAACCTGGAAGAAACCACAAAATTAAGACGATAAAACTGACAGTAAAATCATAGAAGAAATCCTATTCCTGAATGAGCCATATTTATTATTTGAAATTAGACTTGGATGTTGATTCAAGGATAAACATGGTAGAAATGAATTAACAGTAATTTGGAGAACAAAAAATGAAACCACAATTAGTTGGTAATCTAAATTCAAAGCCATCTGAAAATTTCAGTTGCTAAATCACCATCAAGCTAGTAAGCATAAAGAACTCAATTATCTAAGTTTCTTCAATTTAATCAGCAACCACATGATGAGGCTGATTATTCAAGGAGAACAGAGAAATGACAAAGGATATTGCTTTAGACAAAGGCAGTTCATGTGGTCCACCAGAGGATTTGGATAGAGGCAAAGCCAAGTTGTAGTGAATCTAAAAATTATTCAAAATCCAGAAATTGATGGGGAAATAACAACCAGTTATACTTAATTAGACAGGACTTCCAGGGAAGAATTCAATATACATATGATAAAGAGTGTATATGAGTGCATGCACTCAATTTACACAAATGCACATGTCTATGGCAAGCTTGCTATGAAGTACCACAAGCAAAATTGGCTGCCACGTTGATGTTACTCTTAATGATTGAAAATCTTGGCAAATGATATGGAATCATTGTATCAATGACAAATAGACCATTTAACAGGGTGAGCAGGCGAAATTAAGCACACAAACAGAAAATATTTCATGATCAGCAAAATGTCATGATCATGTGCGTTTTGACAAATTTATTGCCGTTTTAGACATTAACCAGACACTTGCATTGAGGGACCCTTAATAAGATATTAGGAGCCTCCTTCCCCCAACTCTAGTCTTACTCCAAAAAATTAAATATGCATTAGCACAATCAAAGGGCAATAGAACCTCTAAGCGTTGGAGATCAGTTACTGCAGAAGCTCCCTTCACACTAGTCAAGTTATAGATGTCTAACAGGCTATCCCAGCTTGGAACAGCCATGTTTTTCACAAGGCCATTTGCAACAGCTCCCGGGTACAAAAGTGTCTTCACAACAACAACAGGAAATATTTCACTTGCAATCAATTGGGAAGATGTGACATGCAACGGTGTTGAACACAGACCCGATCTGCATGGGACCCTGTCAAAGTAAAAATATTAATCCACATTTTAAATGCAGCAATGAAGCAATACATTTTCTTCAGTAATTGGTATATTTTCCTAATCAATACAACCACAGAATGAGAGGATCTTTGGTCAATTTACCTTTGCTATTTTAATCTAGAAAGACTAGTGTAATAGACAGAAACCAACATAGAATAACTTCTAGAAAATGCAAAAGGAATTTATCAGGCTAATATAAAATGAAAAAACCATTACAGATTTCAAACAATCCAGGGGAAAGCAAGCTTAATGGTATGTGATAAGGGAAGTTTTGTAGCATTGATGAACTCGTCCATATTAGGCAAAAGTGACAACCCTAATAAAGTCGTCAGCCTCACCAACACGACCATAGCCCGAGCGACGAAAGGATAAGATCGACAGTCCCATCTTAAAGCTGACGACTGCACCTTTTGGTCAACCAACACCTAAAGGTGACGACTTAATATGTAAACGGGGATAAGTAGCTGACGGAACACGCCAAGGAAGTTGAAGGGAATAATTGAACCTCTGATGAGTCTGACATGGCTTTACTTGACCTCCACGCATAAGTATATAATGAAATATCTTGTGCTCTACGATTACCCCTAATTAAGGGGAGTTCTATAAGGAAAGGACTCTGCAAAATACGCAAATTAAAGAGGATCTCTCCTACAAGGAAACATCTTCTTAACCAAGGCACAGATGTCAACCCTACACTACTATAAAAGCCCTGAGACCCTCACAAACCAAGGTATGCATAATTTACCCCAGCTCTGGCACTCTAGAGTTGTGAAGAGTTTTCTGACTTAACCTTCGGAGGGTCTTTGGCCGGTACTGCACCGGTACTTTCCTAGGGTTTTCTTTGTTTTTGTTTCGCAGGTCTTGTTTCGAGCACATGGGTATCCTGTGGCTTACAGATGATTTCCGGCATCATTAGTATGTATTATGGCAAGTATACAAGCGGGGATGCCACAACAGCACAACAGCACAACATTGTTTTCTAGTACAACATGCTGGTGGCAAATTGGCAAGTTTTGTAACACGGCCATCCTGGAGGTTGTGATTTTAAAATATTTCCATGAAAAGTTGGAGTGTTAAGATAAAATGACCAAAAAAAAAAGGAATTGCTGCAAAGAGTTGCAGTGTACTTTGATTGCCATAATACCTGCAAATTCATTAATATCTAACAAAATAAAATAAAAAATAATAATAATAATAATAATAAAAACTGAACTAGAATACTTTTTTTACAAAATTAGTTTTTTACTTTACACATGCACCTAGTGGATGTTGAACCCAAAACCTTACCCTGCACCCTTTCTTAAAGGGGGAGGAGGTGTTGTTTGAGCTAGAGTTCATTGACACTAAACTATATGTATATGATTGGATTTTGTTTTAGTAACTATTTATTGCAAACTCATGACATTTAGTTCCTAATTCTTTATTGAACTTGTAATTTTCCGAACCCAATTTCAATTTATAATTGCAGAGCAGGCTGCTATATTGATATA
Organism: Quercus suber; assembly: GCF_002906115.3. NCBI lineage: Eukaryota > Viridiplantae > Streptophyta > Magnoliopsida > Fagales > Fagaceae > Quercus > Quercus suber. Next base: position 269,659 of record NW_027069972.1, read on the forward strand.
TACATCTTTCAGGAAATAAAGGTCAATACTGCTGGAAGTCTAAATTTGATAACAATACATGCTACATTTTTAAAAAAAAATGACAGTTAATACACATGCTACAAAATTACAAGATACAAATAGAATGATTACTTATAATCAGCTGAAATTAGCAAAAATTGGATTAATGATCAAAAAGGTTACAAATTAAAAAAGCTCAATAAAACTAAAATAGTAATTTCTTTCTACAAGAAAAAATGACATGATATACTATTGATTAAATTGAGATTTGTGGACAAGGATTTAAGAAATGCAAGAATTCTGCAGTACACGCTTGTTTCTTTGTATGTATTATACAAATCTAATCTAAACCGTTAATATAGGGTATGGTACATACAAAAAAAGTGTGTACTATAAAATGACCCGAAAAAATGAAGCCAAATGTATACTGGATAGAAATATAGAAATTTTAAATAATAAAACACACACACACACACACACACAACCAGCAGATTGCGCTTCAATTTAATGATCATGGTTCTGAAGTAACAACTAAAACATATAGATAATGGACCTTGAATACTAAAAAATATGTAAAGCACTAAAGCTCAATCCCAATACAATGCATTACATCATAAGAATAGGTAAATGGATTGATCTAAGATTCATAAAGGTCAAAATATAAATAAATAACAAATAATTAAAGGTCACAATATAAAGAAGAGGGCATCAGGTGCCAAGCTAGCAGCCTCTGGGAAAACATTGAGCACTTCCTCAAATTGAGGGGCCTCTCATCATTTCACAATTTATACAACCCATGCCATCCCATTGTCATTCCTAATTCTGAACTTTCACAAATAAAATTTTGTTTCAAGAATTGGCCAAAAAAAAAACAGAGCATCAGTAGTACTAAACTCAGTACAAACATTTCATAAGTATCTAATTGTAACTATTATTAAGTGCACCGTGCATATGCCGGGGTTACATGCTAGTGTTCTATGAAGAGCATATTGCCCGTTAACATTTTGACATAGACCCAGGAAGTAATCTAAATCAATTTAAATCTGTGTAATTCTTAGTCTATGAAGAGCATATTTCCTCTTACAAAGTGTACGTGCTACTTTTCTAAGAAGAGCATATTGCCTTTTGACATTTTGACAAATACCCGACAAGGAATCTAATTCAATTTAAATCAAATTAATTCTTAGTTTATCAAACACAATACCAACAGATAAGAATGATAGCATATCTTTTTCTTTTTCTGGGTTCACTACTTTGAAAACCCTCACATCTTTTTTTCTTTAATAATTAAAATTACACCTACTATTAGCATGAGATTTATCAGCTATACCCAGTTTGACAAAAACATAAAAAGACACAAATTTTGACAGAAAAAACAAGTTGGGCAGTGAAGAATTAAAGAGATCAGAGTAATGGAAATGAAAAAGGTAGAAAGTTTGAAAGAATAATTGTACCTGAAAAGAGGGATCTGAAGTATGATTAGGAAGAAGAAGATGCGAGCTGCTATTGAAGAGATATTGCTCACCCATCCCTTTGACGAAGAAGAAGGATTCGCCATTATTGACAGGAAGGATCTGGTGGTTCTATACCAGCTGGGACCCCAAAGAGACTATATATTAATGGGATGTTTCGGCTATGTTCAAAAGCCGGTGTTAACTGTTTTAGTGTTAACGATACACATATGAAGTTCAGAAAACGACTGTGCATTTTGGTTAGTAGAAATATTTAGTAACACTAATTTAGTTACCCTTATTAGGTTCCTCTTTAGATTCAGTTATATAACTATTTACCTAAAAAATATAATTTTATTTCATGAGAAAAAAAAAATTTATGGCAAAATTTTAAAAAGTGAAACCTAAGGAACATCACATAAATACTATACTTAAATATTGCTCAATTAATATAAACAATAAAAAAACAAAATTGAACGGTTTTAGATTCCTTAAAACAACCAGATTAACCTAGTTAATTAGCCAAGTGATTAACTTAGTTAATTTAAGCAATTCTAGGTTATCACAAACATACAATCATATCAAAAGTATAAAGCAGCGGAAATATAAAAGATACAATGATATGATCACCTAAGAAACCACACGATAAAAATTTGGGGAGGATTTGACCCAACTATCCTTAAGGTAAACCTAAATCCACTATGCAAAAGAATCAAAGTTCATACAAAAGGACTTACAAGCTCCCCACTTGACTTCCTAATGCTACCAACCAGAAGAACTTACTGACACGACCACGTGCAAGCTCCGAATCTACAGACTCCTTCTTTCTTGGATTCTCCAATCAGCTACAAGCACCTACGCTTGATATTCTTTAAACTTCAATGGTAGCAACCGAGTTGATCATCAAGATGTTGAAGTAATCTCTACCTTAAAAACCCTAAACTTTGTGTAAAGGAAAACTCCTCTAAATCTCACAAGAGATTTACATAAAACAGCAAAGTATGAGCAACAATACAACTGGAGCAACTCTAAAAACGTGGCTAGGGTTTTTCTTTATATACCTAGGGTAAAAACAGAAAACCCAAAACGTTTAATGAGTTAGGGCTGAGCTGAAAAATTCTGCAGAAAAACATTCTGCCCGAGATTCGATCGATCGAGTCTTTCTTTCGATCAATCGAGCCAGGCCCAAATGCACCAATGCATCTGCAGCCTCTCGATTCCAACTTTACATGAAAGACCCAACTTTGAGCAAGCCTAAATAAGACTAAACAACCTGTTTTGATCATAGTTTGCCAACAATACAAATTAGAGTTCTAAATATATAAAATCCTAAATCTTTAGAACCTAACAAACTCCCCCTTTGGCAATCCGTGACAAAACACAAACACTAAGCTCAAAGTTTACAATTAAAAAACCCTTTACAAAAATAATGCTCATAAAACCAGAATTCAATCCTAACTACTATCCATCAGTTGCAAGTGTAGACAGCAGCTCAATTGAAACAACCTGTATATTCCTAAAATACTCAATAAACGCATAAATGCATGTGTGACAGAAAATAGTATATAAAAGCATTCTCATTAGGTGTGCTAAATGTGCCAAATGCCAAATATTTGGCACATTTAGCACACCAAACACAAAAACAACCTCTCATGAGGTGTGCTAAATGTCTCAAAAATATGAGACATGCTACAGTACGCTCTCAAATATGAAAGCGTACAGACACCAATGCCATTTTACTGTTTGGCATATTTAATTCTTTTTTCTCTCTCCTCCTCTCAGTTCTCTCTCTCTCGGGCATTCTGAAACCCATCTCTCTCTCTCTCTCTCTCTCTAGGGCACTCTCATCGCCGTCTCTGGGGCACTCTCATCGCACTCTCATCGCCACGCCCACGCCCACGCCCACGCCGTCTCATCGCCGTCTCGCCACACCCACGCCGTCTCGCCATGCCGTCTCATCGTCGTCTTGCCACGCCTACTCCGTCTCGCCATGCCCACGCCGTATCACCACGCCGTCTCGCCACGCCCACTCTATCTCGCCACGCCCACGCCGTATTGCCACGCCGTCTCATCGCCGTCTCACCACGCCCAGGCTCGCCACTGATCATTAACCCACTTTGCAACGAAGAGGAACTCCGGTGTGAAGGAAACGGTGGCCGGGAGTGAAAACTTCCATCGCCGTCTTGCCACGCCGTCTCGCCATTGCCGATCTCGCCGCGGTGTATGTCCGATTCAATTTATGATTTTAGTGTAAGTTGTAATTAATTTTATAATTGATTTGGTGGATTTGGGATGTGGGTTTGTTTAATTTGGTGGATGTGGGTTTGTACGCCGGTGGTGGGTTTGGTGGATGTGGGTTTGTGCCGGTGGTGGCTGTTGGTGTTGTTGCGGCAGTGGTTGTTGGTGGCCGTTGTTGCGGCAGTATAGGTTGTGCCATTGTTGTTGTTGTTGACGATGAGGATGAGAATGAGAATAACAGGGAGAAATTTACCGTTTGAAGTTTTTTTTTTAATGGTATTTTTATGTGATGGAATTTTAATGTATGGGATTGAAAAATAGAATACCTGATAAATGAGAAGTTGTAAAATGATGTTGTAAAATAGTAAAGTAGGTTTTTGATGTGTTAAAATGACATTTTTTATACAACAGCTGATGAGAATGCTCTAAACATGTATAACATTCTTGTATGATTCACACAACACATAAAAAAGATATATATCAAATGAATAACTCATAGAATATAAATCAATAAACAGTGAATCCAAAGCAACAAGAATCAAATAGAAAATATGTATATCAATCAATGTTACTCCCCCTAACATGAATATCCAAAAAAAAAAATGATATACAAGGTGAAGCGCCTAAAATACAATCTAACAGCTCCACTAGCTCCTCAAAACAAAAAAACTCTCCCTAACTACAAAACTCCTCTACAAACTCTACTTCCCATTTTTGTGACGGAATGCCAAAGGGCAATCACAATCCATTATCAAAAGAAGGTGGTGAGGGTGAACGAAGATGTGCCAGATCAGCTCGCAACGCACGAATCTCATCACAAAGGTCCATCAAAAGCTGACCATGAGCCGCCAGAATGGTCATGACAGTCTCCAAAGTACGACGGATATCAAAGTCATCCGATGGAGGTGGAGGAACAGTAGTAGCAGCAACAGCAGCATCAGGATCAGGGACATCCTCACCAGTAGGACCTGTAAAAGAAGAGGGAGGAGGTGTGGACCCAGACCCAGAAGGTGTAGACTTAGGGTGTTTAGAGCCAGCTCGAAGGTGAGCAGCCCTCTGTCTAAGAAAAGACGCACCTATAGGACCAATGACATGCACAGGCTCCGAGGAAGGGAAATCACTAAGATTAAGATAAAGAAGAATCATATGGATAAAAATAGGATGAACAAGGGCATGAGAAGAAGATGAACTCCTATACACTTCATTCAAAGAACGAAGGAACAAATGGGAAAAATTGATAAGAGCATCAGTAACTAAAGCGTACAAAAATACACACCTCTCGAAAGGAATGGTGTGCAGATGAGAAATGGGCCAAAAATAGTGACACGCTATCCTAAAGAAAAGATAGTGTAGCTCAGAAAGTTTAGCAGTGGTGATCCTAGGATCAGAACCCCACTGGATAGATGACCTAGTGATGTAAGACATGACATCACTCAAAACTAAAGACTCATCATAAGGGTAGACGGGGTACTGGACCAAGGGTACCCCTAGAGCATCAGCCACTACTGTAGGAGTAATGGTGTACTCTACGCTTCGTATCCAACTCTTGACTAAAGTGTTGGAATCATAAATGCGGATCGAGATGTTCGAGTAGAACTCTCGAATTAAGGTAGCAAGTGGAGGAGGATCAGAAATATCCACCAAGGGTAACCAACCCCTATGCTCTAAGTTTACCCTAATGGCAGGATCTAACTCATCTAGAATGACAGACCGCTCAGACCATATCTTATGCCTAAGGTTTAGCTTCTCAAAGATTTCCTGGTTTTTCTTGCGATGAAATTTCTCTCGGTCAAAAGATGGAAGGGAAGGAGTAGGTGTAGGGACAGACCTACGAGCCCTAGGCATGATGCTAAGGAAAGGACAGAGACACAAGAGAAAACCAAAAGAGAAACAATAAAAACCAAGGGCAAACTCCAAGTTAGCACCAAAAAATATAGAGCAAAAAACTATATGATGCATAAACAGTTAAAATGTCATGATGCATGTACTAATACAGTAAACAAAGTTCAATTTTAAGTTCAATTGCACAAAATTGGCTCGAGCATAGAGTTTCTAACCAAAAACCCCAAAAATTTGAAAACCACTTGAAAAATTTTTGAAGCACATTGATGGATTAAGCATTACAAAACATAATACAGAGATTATAATGTCTAATTACATCCAATCAATAAGCCAATTTTATCAATTTCAACCTAATTGAACAAAATCCCCAATTCGAAACAATTATAAACCCTAGAAATTTCAATTGTCCACAAAACCCAAAATTGATCAAATTAAACTATCAAGATCATGTTTATAGCTTGTCCCCATAAAAACCCATTGATCAATTTCACAAAATTGGGCTTGAAACATCAAAAATCCCAAGAAGAGAGAGGTCCGAAAATATGAGGAAAAATGCATGATAAATGCAAATAAACTCAAAAATGAGGGGCAAAAGAGACTTACCGGCTTGAGGAAAGAGAAATCTTGCAAAAATTTTGGAGGAAAATGACAAAAAACCGTTGTAGATCCTTGCCTAGTCGGAGAGAGAAAAGAAAGTTTGAAAAAGCTTTTGAAAAAGTAAGTTGAATCAGTCAAAGAGTACTGTTTAAAAAAAACTTGATTCACGACTTTCGATTGATCGAAAATTACTTTCGATCGATCGAATCACTCCGAAAGTTTAAAAAGGAATTTTAAATATTTTCGATTGATCGAAAATCAGAATGGATCGATCGAAACAAGTAGCGGATCACAGTATTTTGAGAAAAATTACAGTTTTGAAAAACTCAAACCAAATTAAAAAAAAAAAAAAAAAATCCTCAAAGCATTAAAATCAATGAAACACAATGTATGAGTATGAGATGAAATGGAATGCTTTTTCAAAAACCCAAATTTGTAATCCTAGTTTCTCCAAGGAAAGTTTCAGCCAGTTCTTCCTTTAAATTCACAAGCAAAAAAAAAATGTTTTGCATAATACTCAAGGTATTTTCAAACTTGGTTGGTCAAACCAAAAACACACACAATAACATGTACAGTGTTTAGCAAAGAGTAACTTGTGTAGTGTGTGCAAACTAACAAAAGCTTGAGATACATGTGAGGTGATATGTGAATAGAAATCAATCATAAAGTCTACAAAATTCATCACACATAATTTAAAAGAGACTATCACCTAAAGAGTTACATCATATAACTTCCACATCTCCTAGAACATAAGCTTGCAATCATGTAAGTTTCTTGAATTTTTGCCTCATAGTTATGTGAAATGGTATCAAGCCTAATAGTACACACCAATTTTAATTATGTGAGATGGCATCAAGCCTAATAGTACACACCAATTTTAAGCATTAAGCAATTAAGCCGAGGCATCACCTTATGTTCTTTTTGTGCATGTGCTACACTTTCTCGAACACAAAATCTTATGATATGCATTAAGGTGTTCATGATTGGCTAGTGAATAGTGGTGAGATGGTTATTTATGCATTTCTTAAAAGGATCGAGTCTAATAGTCAAATAACATGTGACTTCAAGATTAAGCCAAAAAGATCAAAAACCATAAACATCTTTCTCACACAACATGCACTACAAAGCTTCAACTAGTCAAGTGCAATAAATAAACTCATCAACGCTAAACAAGGTACATAAGACATGTTATGTGTAAATAAATTGACCAACCTTGTTTTCAAAAACCAAGAAACATAGTGCCATAACATATTTTGCTTTTTTTTTTTTTTTTTTTAATATTAAAAGAGTAAGCAGACAAATCCTAGAATGAAATGCATGAATATAATGCAATGCAAGTCCTAGAATAAAAAACACAAAAAACACAGAAAACCAAAGAACAATGGTCATAAAGGAATGAGCAATGAAGCACAAGGACCATGTCAGAAAGACTTAATTAGATCGAGTCTTTTGCATCCAAAACCTTTTAGATGCACCACGAGCATTGGAGTTCTTATTCACATTCGAGTGATTTCCAACTCCAGGATTGGAATAAAGGTTCAATGCCTTTTCCAATTCAACAATGAGTGCCATAGGATCTTGTGCTTGAGGCACAAGCACCTTTGGTTTGTTTGCTCTCTTAGCAGCTTGAAACTTGTAACATTTAGGACGAATGTGTCTAGACTTTCCACAATAGTGACAAACCCAAGTAGGTTTACCATGTATCTTGTCCTTAGAAAGGATAGAATCCTTAGGTTTAGACTCTCCTAGATCAACCCTAATCTTCCTAGGTGGTAAAACTTCTATGGGTTTAACTACCTCACTTACAGGGGGCTTAACAGTTTCACTCACAACCTCACTCGCAGAAGGTTCAGAAGAAGATGAAGGAACAAAGTTTGTGAAATTTGGTGCAGAATCAAACATGCTTTCAACATATCCTAAACCAGATTTATTAGAAGGATACTTTTGAACATTCAACATTTGATCAAGTTTAGAACTAGCGGATCTAGCAACAGATAAATCATGTTCCAAAGTTTTAACTTTATCAAGCAAGAGCATGTTCTCAGATTTAACATTGTTCAAAAGATCATTAGCATCAAACAAATTAACAAGCAAATTCTTCTTTTCAAGCTCAAGAGATTTAATTTTCTTCAGGCCAAGTTCAACATTCATAGCATCCTTTGCAGCAATTTTGCAAAGTTTATTGTAGGCCTCTTGAAGATCTGCATCCTCAAAGAGTTCCCCATCAGAAGGGTTCTCTTCAACAGATATACTTTTATTTACTACAGCAATAGCAGTGAAAGTAATGAAGTTTCCATTCTCGTCACATCCAGACTCATCATCAGAAACCTCATTATCACTAAGAGTTACAAATATAGCTTTACCCTTAGATCTCAAGAATGTAGGACATTCAGATTTCACATGACCATACCTTTGACAGCCAAAACACTGAGCACCTAAAGGATTGTTTGAAGATTGACCAACTTTTTCTCTAGGTTTTTCAAAATTATTAACCTTAATGGGATCATTCTTCCTAAAGTTTCTAGGTTCAACAGTGTTTGTACTTCTTGCCTTTCTATTATTATTCCTAAGAAAGTTTCTAAAGTTCTTGGCAAGGTATGCAATCTCTGTAGCAGAGAGCTCATCATCAAATCCACCAACATCAACATTATCAATTGACTTAAGAGCCATTGATTTGGATTTGTTCACTTTGGGTAGGTCAGACTCATAGGACTGAAGAGATCCTACAAGCTCATCAACAGGGATGGTGTCCACATCCTTGCTCTCAGTAATGGCAGTCACTTTGGGTCTAAAGTTCTCAGTTAAAGATTTAAATATCTTCCTAACAATTTTAGGTTGATCATAAATTTCACCCAAATTAAAAGCAGAATTAACAATATCATTTAATTTAGCATAGAATTCATCAAAAGATTCATCATCAGACATTCTAATGCTTTCAAATCTAGAAGTCAATTGTTGCAGTTTATTAATCTTAACTGCCTTTGTGCCTTCATGCACAATTTGGAGGATTTTCCAAGCAGTGTGAGCAACCTCAATATTAGAGATTCTCTTAAATTCCTCCATAGAAACAGCATTGAAGATTGCATCCATAGTTTTGCTATTGAAGTCTGCTGCTTCTTTTTCAGAAGTTTGCCACTCACTTACAGGAGTAGTGGGCTTCTGCCATCCGTATTCAACGGAATTCCAAACCCTCTCATCAATAGATTTCAGGAATGCTGTCATTCTTACTTTCCAATAAGTATAGTTATTCCCATCAAAGTGAGGATGAACAACAAGAGAGTGTCCATGCTCCATGACAGCAGGGGTCAAGGATCAGCTTAGAGATCAAAAGATCTCTAACAAGAGAGCTACCTGCTCTGATACCACTTGAACGGTTTTAGACCCCTTAAAACAACCAGATTAACCTAGTTAATTAGCCAAGTGATTAACTTAGTCAATTTAAGCAATTCTAGGTTATCACAAACATACAATCATATCAAAAGTATAAAGCAGCGGAAATATAAAAGACACAATGATATGATCACCCAGGAAACCACACGGTAAAATCCTGAGGAGGATTTGACCTAGCTATCCTCAAGGTAAAACTGAATCCACTATGCGAAAGAATCGAAGTTCATACAAAAGGACTTACAAGCTCCCCGCTTGACTTCTTAATGCTACCAACCAGTAGAACTTACTGACACGACCACGTGCAAACTTCGAATCCACGGACTCCTTCTTTCTTAGATTCTCCAATCAGCTACAAGCACCCATGCTTGATATTCTTTAAGCTTCAATGGTAGCAAACGAGTTGATCATCAAGATGTTGAAGTAATCTCTACTTTGAAAACCCTAAGCTTTGTGTAAAGGAAAGCTCTTCTAGATCTCACAAGAAATTTACACAAAACAGCAAAATATGAGCAACAATATAACTGGAGCAACTCTAAAAACGTGGCTGGGGTTTTTCTTTATATACCTAGGGTATAAACAGAAAACCCAAAATGTTTAATGAGTTAGGGCTAAGCTGGAAAATTCTGCAAAAAAACATTCTGCCCGAGATTCGATCGATCAAGTCTTTCTTTCGATCGATCGAGCCAGGCCGAAATGCACCAATGCATCTGCAGCCTCTCGATTCCAACTTTACATGAAAGACCCAACTTTGAGTAAGCCTAAACAAGACTAAACAACCTGTTTTGATCATGGTTTGCCAACAATACAAATTAGAGTTCTAAATACATAAAATCCTAAATCTTTAGAACCTAACAAAAATGAAAAATCAACCCTTGAGAAAAATTCTCAAATCTAATCCAACCCATCACATGCATAAAAACCAACCCAATTTAATTGACATGGATGGGGTTGATAGGTTTTTCCTATATGGCCTACATATTCCATGTCTTGTAAAAATTGAAATACCAAAGAGGAAGAAGAAAAAAAAAACTAATATAATGGCAGGACAATGGATCAAATGGGTTGAATAAACTATTGACCCAACTTAGAGACTCAAAATAATATTTCAACCCCGCCCAACCCACTAGCTGAAGGCATCAGTTTAGCTTGGGTATTAAAATACCAAAGAAAAAACAAACTAATATAGTGGTAGGTCAAGTTGGGTTAAATGGGTTGAATAAACATTATTGAGGTCTAAAAAAGTTATAACATCAAAGCCCAAAATAGTACAGTGGGCAAACCCCATATAAAAGGGTTGAGCTCACCACAAGAGAAAATAATGGTAGGCCCAAGTCCATTAGAAAGATTTAAAGCCCAGAACCCATAAAGAGATAGGCCTTAGAAAGAAAAACGAAGGAAAGAAAGGAAGAAGCCCAGCCTGTCAAAATCAGAAAATCAAAAGGGGGTCCAGTAATGAGAGCTAGACCTAGATACCCAGGGACTGCCAGAAGCCCGGGGTCCTCGAGACACGCAGCAAAGCTGGAATGAGATTAAGACAGCTTAAAGGAAGTGCCCATAAAAAAAAAAATACAAGAAACGAAGAGCAGATACATCTTTATCAACCACCCAATGATGCAGAAAGGATTCAGAGAACTTGGGACTAACAATTCATGAACAAAGGGCTGGTACCTTGGGGAACCCAGAATGAAGTACCACGAAGGGAAGTAGTTGGAAAAACTTTCAACCTGGCAAAGATGGAACCAGCTTACTCGGGAAAAATGACAAAAGGAAAGGTAACTAAAAAATCTGAATCTAAAAAGGTGAGGTGTAGAAACCTTGAAGGAAGAGAGATTGGAAGTCAGTTCTCTAGGGGACATCCCGGAAAGGAAAGTCAACGAGGAGCTTTTGGGGAAAATGCATCAAAAAAAGAAGACTATGAGAAAATAAGGAAGGGGCCTGCCACCGAAGTGGCTAGCATGACATAGGCGCTGGTACCCAGGGGAATAGAAGGGGGAATCAATGGTACCCCAGAACCCTAGAATGACACTATAAAAGGGGAAAGCAGCCCACATTAAAGAGGCATTCAGCAAGAGTGAATCAGAATAGAATCATTGAGAAAACTTTGTCAAAAAACTCAAAGGAAGTAGTAAAAGAGAGAGGAATATCGCCCGGTATCCCGAAACAGCCGCTATAGAATATACTTGGATTTAAAGTTATTCAAACTTTGCAAGTCTTAGAGGCTTAGATAAGCCATCTAAGTCTGTAATTTTTGAGCTTATTTGGACCTTGTGATACGTCTTAGTGAGCACATTGTAATTTACAACTAATGAAAGTAATAAAACATTTCACAATGTTTTAAGGATCCAAAACAATTATTTTGTCTCTCTCTTTATTACATTGTCCCTTTACTGTTTCTTGCTGTTCAATACCTATATATTCTTACCTGCTAGTATGTACGTATTGTAGGATTCTTACTTTGTGCACCACTTGGTTTGTAAACAACTCATTTAGTTGCGGTGAACCAAACTCAATCCCTTTAAACAACAACTAAAAGGCCCAGGGTCCTTGCTTCAACTTGGGCCTGTACACTGTCCAAAAAGGGACTCTCACAAACATCAACCCAACTTGAGACTTAAAATAAAATTTCAACCCAACCTAACCAACCAACTGAAGGCATTAATTTGGTGTAGGTTAGATCAATTTCGTCAAGGTGATAGTTACACCCTTAGTATTGCATTTCAAGGTTAAGTTTATGGGCACCTTCCCTTGTATCTTTTATTTATGACATGTGGTTTTTTGGGGGGGGGGGGGGGGTGGGGGAATGAGCAAGGCTGAACCCAAGCAAAAAGACTCAATCCTTAGGAGAAATTGAGAAAGGGGGATTGAACCCAGCCTGGTTCTTAATGAAGAATGGTGACACAAAATTCTTGAGGGAGTAGGGTTCTCCTTGGGGAATCCTGGAAAGGCAAAACCACAGGGTTTAAGACACTCACCAACTAAGAATAGCTTGCTCGGGCTAGAGGGGGCCACATGTGTAAAGGCGACAACCATCACTTTTGCGCTAATTTTTTTTATAAGTAATAAAAATATTTTTTTTAAAAGTGCATTAGCAAGAGTTGTAGTTTTAGGCTACAACTAAATTTGTAGCCAAATTTTGGTTCCCTTAACAATATATTAGGCCCTTATAAACAAAAATAAAAAGCCCAAGGAAATTTTGATTGAACTAAAATTTTGAAAGAGATGTAGTTTCTAGTATTGATAATAAGACTATCGTGCAACAATTTCAAAATAAGAAAACTTACTGAAGAAAATTGTGAGATTTTATGTATTTGTGTGTGAGTTTTTTTTTCTTCTTTGTCAATATATGAAGTTATTTTTTGTATAATTTAAGTTTCATAATGACCACTCTGAAGAAAAAAAATTAGAACTACAGCTGCTTGTGAATCCAAATAAGGTTTTTTTTTTTTTTTTTTTCCTTCCTTCTTCTAAAAAGGGGTTGACAAAAGGGGTCCAAGGAGGTTCACTCTTAAATATGGGCAAGATTATGAGGAGACTCATTTATCTATGTTGTTAAAATTACCGATGGGTTCAAATCATCTCCGCACCACACAACAAATACTTGCAAAAAAGTAATTTAAGTTGTAAATTCAAATTAGAACTAATAACAACTTACCACCTATAATTTGTTGTGAAAAAGTTGTAGACGTAACAGTCCTCTAATATTTTATGCAAAAAGCAATGGATTTATTTTATAGCTTTGTAAGGACACGGTTGTAGCCCAAACCCAAGACGTGTAGGTTGTTGGCCTAGTGAGCATAATACAATAAATTTGTAGAGAGTAGGTTAAAAAACTAAACTCTAATGAATTTCACAACGGTTAGTATGAGTTTAAAAGGTGATCAAACAAGAACAAGGCATAAAGGACCGAATAAATTCACTATCTGAAAAGGCAAATCTTTGCATAGATCAATAGAACTGATTACAAGTGCAATTATGATTTCTATAGTATTCTTTCTCTATTTTTTCGATCCCCCTTCCTTCTGGGGCCTCTTACATTATATATTTCATTCCCAGTGATCTTGGCCCTCCACTTATCAATTGTCCAAGTCACAACTCGAGTGCCCGTCCCATCAGACACTCATTCTGGCTTTCTGTGAGTCACGGTAGCCAAGGAAACACTGTTTAGGGGTCTTTTCTACATAAATGCGGCCAGAAAAATAGTTGCAGTGCATTTAATGCGGTGATAGCAGCTTTTCTTAGATATTTCTGAGTTCTTATCGTCCTTATACGTGTACGATGCACATTCTTATCACTGGATCATCTTGGAAGGTCATCGTGATTGTTGAAACACAGATTTAAACTGCACTTATCATATCCGAGGAGGAATTCCTCCTCGGACCACCTCCCATTCATTCATTACTTGTGAGACTTAAAAAATAGGAACCACTCATAATTATTTGTACCATCTCGGACATTCTCCCATCCTCGAATAAGACCCATGGCCTAATATATGATTTTTGGGCCCTTATCCCTACAAGCTTTTTTCTACAATAGTTTTAACAAAACAAAAAAAATAAATAAATAAACTGTTTTTTTTTTTTTTTTTATTTGGGGGGAAAAAAAAAAGACACAACTTTTATTTAAAACTGTGCGTTTGGATGAGGCAAACGGAGGCTTTTAAACTTAAACCCTCCTTGTCTTTGTGTTTGTTTGAGAAAAGAGACAAATGGGTTTTGCTTTATCGGCTCACAGTTCCATCATGGCGCTTCAAATTGAATGCTTCTCATCTTCTCTCAGTGACCGCCTTCTCGTGGGTCAGGGCCACCCTAGTAGGCCCATCCATCTTAATCTGCCACGTTTCCCGCCCTCCTGCCGCTCTGTACTTGCTCTCGCTCGCCGCCGAAACCCCACCTCTTCTTCTTCTTCATCTTCTTCCAAGAAAAACAAGGTGAGGTTGTAACTTTGAGCTTGTTTGGTTCCTCACTTTCTTTCTATTCATTTGTTGTGTATAATAATTCTTAATCAAATGAAAAAAAGAACACTCACCCAACTATGATACAACCGCTCTGAATTGTAAAAATCCTTAATCGTTGCTAGCAAGTAGCAAGTAGCAACTAATGGTAAAAAGAATTTACTAAATTCCCACGAGAGAGAGAGAGAGAGAGAGGCTTGCATAAAATTCTTGGTAACTTGTAAATGGTTGAGGTTGGTATCATGTTAAATTTCTGCTACTCTTTAGCTTTAGGTTGAGTTTGTATAGGCTATTGCAAAGCTGTGTTTTGAGTTTAAAACGAGCTTTGTAAAAAAGCTATTAGGAGTTGTTGTTGTGAAATAGAGTTTTGGGTTTTAAAAACGCCCTTTTAAGCTCCCAAAATACCAAACTAAACGGACCCTTAGTGCCTGTTTGGTATAGCATATTTTTCAATTTTTATTTTGTAATGGGGTTGTTTGAATAAGCTGGTACCCTAGAAATAAGTCAAGTGTTTTGAAAAAAAAAAGTACTTGGGTTAGCAAACAGGGACTTATTAAGGTTGTTGCTTTCCAAGTCCATTTTGGTTCTTTATTAATTAATTTGGTTAATATTGGGTTAACACTCAAGTGTGCACGGCACAAATTTCTTAATACCATGGGTCTAGTTTTTTATCCAATTAAATTCAGCATAAGCTATCATCATTGTTTCAGAAATTTGCAATTGTAATGGTGTATAATGTAATATTCTAATGCAATAACTTTTTGGTCCAGAAAAGTTTGCGTCATAAGGAACCTGCGAAGGAGGATGATATAGATGAGGATGCCTTTGAGGCACTCTTTAGTCAACTGGAAGAAGATCTGAAAAATGAAGACCCATCCCTAGATGGCGGGGATGATGAAATTAGTGAAGAAGACCTTGCTATGCTTGTACAAGAGTTAGCAGAGGCACTAGGAGATGATGATATACCGATGTCCGACTCATCTGCTGATGATACTGAAAGTGGGAATATTGCTGAAGCGGATGAGGACAAAGAAGAAGAAGAAGAAGAAGAAGAAGAAGAAGAAGAAAGGCCAGTGAAGCTTAGAAATTGGCAACTTCGAAGATTGGCATCAGCTCTAAAAGCTGGCCGACGTAAAACTAGTGTACGTATGTTTGATCTATGTTATTCAAAGAAATGTGGTTCTTTCAAAGATAGGCTTAATGATGTCATTCATGTTATTATCTGGAATATTTTGCAAAACGTTAACCTTTTAGCAGCTGGAAGGACTTTTTCATTCGCTGTTGTCTCTAGATGTATGGTTGATGCATATGCAATCATGCTATCTATATCTCTACCCAAGAATCCCCAGTTTTGAATTTTGAATAAAGAGATAATTGTGGTGATGTTTGTTTTAAGATTTATCATGTCAAATGGAAACTGCTTAAGTGGCCTGTTATTGACCTTGGGCTTTTCTCAATATATCTTGTACTCTTTTCCAATTTCCTTTTGGCTAAATTAGTGAGGTGCATGGACAGTGAAATTTGTCTGGCTATGCTCATATATTTCAGGCAATTGTGACAATATTGTATGGCAAGCAAGTTGAGTTTACTGCATGTCTAATAATTTTATAGAAAAAGGCAAGAAAATTTGCATCAAATTGTTTTTTGCTAGAATGGGCTATCATAATGAACCCTAGGTTTTTTCAGCATTAGTTTTGTTCATATTCAATCATTTTAGAAGCTATTAATTGGTCTGTAGTTATAAAAAAAAAAAAAAAAAAAAAAAAAATTGGTCATATTTTGCATGAAGGTATTGCTTAAGTGTTCAATTGGGGAAAAAAGTGGAACGCCTTGAATCTGAATTCTCCTTGACATGCATGTTCAGCATGATAGATACGTCCTAGTCTGTGCTTGTTATGTGGTTTCTCTATATATATTTATGACAATTAAGTCCCTGTAACTAAGCTTTCTTGTTTTGAATCCCTAATTTTCCCATTTCGCAGATCAAAAATCTTGCAGCTGAGGTTTGTCTTGATAGGGCTGTTGTTCTTGAATTGCTTCGTGACCCCCCTCCAAATCTTCTAATGATGAGTGCTGCTTTACCTGATGAACCTGCACCAACCTTATCATTATCGGTGCCTGAACCCAAACCCATGGAAACTGCTCATAGTGAACCAAGTGTGCATACTGAAGAATCTGGGACCAAGCTGCAAGCACCTGTTCATGTTTTGCAGCATAAATGGTCTGCTCAAAAGAGACTGAAAAAAGTGCAAGTTGAAACCCTTGAGAGAGTTTATGGTAGAACAAAGCGCCCCACTGTAAGGATTTTTTTTTGGTTCCTTTTGCGTCAATATTGCAAGTTGCAGTTGGGAGAATCTTGCTATTCATAACCAATAAAAACAGATGTTTATTATTAACTGAACGACAAGGATGAATCAACTGATTTGATAACTGTGGTGGTCAATTTTTAATTGAAAATGTCTCTTAATGCTCACGTGTCAGCTGTGAAAATATTCAATAAATGCATGTTGATATCATTAATTATTTCAAATTTCCTAGACTCAACTTTAAGCAAAATAAATTTTAAATGAATTTTTGTTTGTTTACTTTTAAATTTAGGTCCACTAAAATAATTTCAAGGTTGTTGCCAAAGTGGCTAGTTCAAATGTTGCGTCTTCCCCCATAAGAATGTGGTGAAGGGTGACATCATAGATTCAAGACCCACTAAGTACATGTGCAACTTACCAATAAAAAATAATACTTATAAATTCAAGGTTGTTTAGTCATTCTTCAAACATGCTGGTAGGCCAATATAAAGTTAGACGAGTGTTCTAACTTTCTGAGGTTCAAACTTTAGGTGTTTGGCCTAATCTCTAGATAATCACATATGTGTATACCTGCTATGTCATGTGAAAACTCCCAAAATTTAAAACTCCTTATACATGAAGTATGTTGACCTAGTATGTCATGTGAAAACACCCAAAATTTAAAACTCGCTATACATGAAGTATGTTGACAATTGACAATCACACTTATACGTTATACCATAAGTATATGCTGACAATCATTATACATTAAGTATACCTTCAAATTTTTTCTACAATTGTGCTTCCTGCTTGTATTGTCCAATGTTTATGTTTTCTGACCTTTCTAGGGGTCAACATGCATGACTATCTTATTTTGGTTACTATGATATTGATTTCTTCAGAAGAGCTTGATTAGTGTGATTTACTCCTCAAACGAACTAAAATTTTATGTTCTTACACTCTGTAAGTTAAACAATTATGCAGAATGCAATGATTAGCAGTGTTGTGCATGTGACAAACCTACCCCGCAAAAGAGTTGTGAAATGGTTTGAAGACAAACGAGCTGAAGATGGAGTTCCTGACCAGCACCCTCCTTATCAACGGTCTGTTCCTGAAACTGTATAGTCTCGTTAAAAGACTGTAAAAGCATGTAATAAGATTTTAACTGTATTGACATCTGATAGAATATATGCATATGTATGTGTGTGTGAGATTGTCCTTTCTTGTTTTGGGGTGAGATTATTAGAAAATCTAATCCGGTTAGCATAGGGCTGTCACAGATCATGGCACTCTTGCTGATGGAGACTCAAGAGTGGATGGTTCTCTATGTATTATACATCTTCCCTTCTTATCTTTCTTAGGACTAACTCCTAGTTTCTTTGAAGACAATTATTTAACAATAAAAAAACATTAGTTTTACTTGTATATATATATATATATATAATAGTAATTTCATATAAACCTGTAGGCTGACTTTACCTCAGAGGTCATTGGATGTCCTTTGGTTCCTAAGATATTGTAGAACATTTACTTGAAAATTTGAAGGATACTCCTGCTGCCTGGTTGATATCACATTTAATCATTTTTTGACTTGTATGTGCCTTAGGGTGAATGGTTGAGGAGAGTTATTATTGCTGGAGTTTTTCTTGTTGCTTCCACAAATATTTCAAGCATGTGAAGTATTTCATCACGTACAGACATATGAGAACTCTAGAAGTAGCAAAAGCTTCTCTAGCAATAATAACTTTGGTTGGCAAGTGTGAAGTGTTCGCAAATGCCAATGCTGTGGACTCAAAAATAAATAGAAAATGGTACACTTCTCTTGAATATATATAATATACTGTTAGGGAAAAAAAATTGAAGTTTTAGATTCATAATTAAATCTGTTTTTTTTTTTTTTTTTTTTTTTTTTTTTTTTTTTTTTTTTTTTTTTTAAAAAAAAAACTAGTTGGTATCTATTCAAATGAATTTGTTGATTGGAGACCCAAAGGTGGATGGGCATTTTCCACCAATTGATGAGGAGTATTTTGCGTGGTTGAAAAGAGCCTTTGATAAGGAAAGAGATGTTAGGGGCACTTATTGATATGAATAGTGAAAAGCCAGATGGTTTCACAATAGCCTTTTTCCAGCACTGTTGAAGTGTAGTGGACGCAAAGACAAGTAAGTTTGGGTTGTCTTTGAATGTTTCTCACTACTCTAATCCGAAGAGGTCTGTAGCAATTTGATCGGAAGTGGGTATAATATGCTGGCTAAGGTTTAAACTAATAGACTTAAAAGTATGTTGGAGGATTATTGAGGAGTTGCGAAATGCATATGTTGGAGGCAGACAGATTTTGGACTCCGTTTCTAGTGGCTAATGAATGTCTAAATTCTAGAAGCAGAACTTTTTTATAGGAGTTATTTGCAAGTTGGATATTCAAAAGGCTACGCATCATGTAAATTGTGATTGTTAAATTTATTTAATTGGAAGATTTATTTTGGTGAAAAATGGAAGAAATTAATTTCCTTTTGCATATCTGTTGTGAAGTTCTTTTCGGTGAATAATTGATGCAGCAATGGAACATAAATTTGTTTTACCTTGCAAATTTGTGAGGGTGCTCCTTTAAAGGATCTTTACCTGGGATTTATTTTCTAATTGCAAAGGATAGAGATGTTTTTGTTCATTCTTATTTGGATGTATTTGAAGATAGGAGGGTTTTGTTCCTTGAATCTAAATCTAAATTTTACTGGTGCTTTTCAGGATTGGGAACCATTAGATACTTTGTTGGCTCAATTACATTTTAATCACCTAAAGGGACTCAGGAGGATTGGTTGATTTGGTAGATTAGATGTGATGGAAAACTTGATGTTTGTTTGTTTGTTTTTTTTGTTTTTTTGTTTTTTTTTTGAGGCTTTGAAATATCTAATCAATTGTTGTTCCCTTGGAAAAAATTGGAGCAAAGTCCCTCGTCGCTTTTTTTGCTTGGACGTGCATTCGGAAAGTTTTATTATATGGATAATCTCATTAAAGGAATATGATTCTTGTGAATTGCTGCTATATACGTGTTAGCGTAGGTTGAACATCTCTTATTTCATTGTGCCACTAGTAAGGATGGTTTTTGCTTTCTCTTTATTTGGAATTAGTTGAGTTACCGCATGAGGTGCTTCAATTTCCGATAGAGATATTCAAGATTCAGATCCACACCCTTAACTATTGATGTATAAATAAAAAAAAATAAAAAATTGAATATGGGGTGATCAAACTAAAAAAAAGTTAAAATAAAAAATAAAATAAATAAATAAATTGAATGGAACTTGAGTTCATGGAGCTCGAGTTCCATTTAAAACGCTAATATAGAGTTTTAAAACGCCACTATAGGACTCCCTGAACGCAGTTATAGATATGGGGCGATCAAACTTATAAAAAAAAAACTTGCATGAAACTCAAGTTCATAGAGCTTGAGTTCCAGAATTTTTATTTTATTTTATTTAATTTTTAGTTTGTTATAACTCGATTGTCCAAAAATCAAGTTTTAAATTGAAACTCGATTTTTAGAAAATCGAGTTTCAAAATAGGGATATTTTCTTAATTAGTTTGAGAAATGAGGCAAAATACTGAATTTAAAAAATAAAAAATAAAAGGGCAAAAACTCATTTTCTCCCATGTTTCATGCCTACTAAAAAAAGCAAATATCCTTCAATTATTTTTTTTACCTTCTTGATTTTGTATTATTAAAGTTATTTATTTTTTTCCCTTTTTGTTGGACATTGTTTCAATTGTTGCAAAAACATCTAAGTGTTTGTTTGGGATGAGCTGAAATTATTAGCTTATTTGTAATTTTAGTTTATTTTTGCTACTATTTATGAATCTCATTACATTTTTTAATACTATTCATAAATTAAATTGTACTATTCAGCTTATTTTTCAACTTTTTTTTACAATTTCAGCAAAAAAATTTTAGTTTTAGCTAAATAAGCTGTTTTGAAACGGACCCTAAATTTGAGTAAGAACACCATATTTTAAATCAATTGTTCCACACATTAAAAAATAAAATAAAATTGTTTCTCATATAAATCTTAGAAAAATGATATTAAAATTTTATTATGCTTAAAATAATTAATATAACAAAATAAACATATTCATTCTATTAGTTATCTTTCTAATTACATAGAATAAATACTAAAATGTTAGTTCCACATACACACACAGAGATTAATTTTAGTGAATTCACAAATATTTAATTTTTTTTTTATAGTTTTTGTGTCAATTGTTGCCAAAGCAACTAAATATGAGAAAGAATGTCATATTGTAAATCTAATATTATTATTCCAACTAAAAATTATTTCTTATATAGAGTTTATAAAAATAATCATATAAATTCATGTAATATTAATTAAATTCATTAAATATAGATAATTAATGTACAACTATAAATAATTAATCAATGAACTAATAATTTGATACCAAATTTGTTGAAGTAAAAGCCTAAATAAAAGAAAACTTCAAGGAATGCATTACATGGCACAATCTCATGCTCTCCAACATGAGCTTTCTACTTTTATATATATATATATATATATGGATTGATGATTGATTAGTCAATTAACTGATTGTGCTTTTGAAGGCTAGCTATCAATGTGTTCCTTTATTTATCCATTAGACTATTGGAGGAAGTGGAACAATAGGAAATTTTAACGACATTTTGTTAGAAATATTATACAAAGTAATAATGGAAGAACAAAGTTAACACAAAAGACGAATAGAAAATAGTTAACTTGGAGGCACAATATCATTTTCCTTAGACAATATTTGTCCCCCACATTATTGTTGCTAAAGGGTTATCACAAATTTGTCCTTATAATACAACCAAGATGTTAAGTTCTACAAATAGCAATTTTGAAGAATAACCACAGGATTTCTTGTGTTTCTTTCGATTGATCGAATGCTCTTTTCGATCGATCGAACAAGAATCGAATAGCGATCGAGCCATCCAGAAACTCCAGGATTTTTTCTTTACGATTTCGATTGGTCGAGCCAAAGCTTCGACCGATTGAAAATGCTTAATTCAAAATTTTCACTTAGAAAATTCTAGAACCTGAATTTTCACTTAGAAAATTCTAGAACCTGGATTTTCACTTTATGAAACAATATTCTCTAAACTCAAACAATATTATTACAACATATCCTTGTAAATACCTATATATACAACACATTTGATTTTGGGTCATTTTTTTGGATTCTTGGGGATCCTAGGCATTCCCATCATCCTATGTTGCTTATGGACATATAGATCCCACAAGACATCACTTTTGTGGAAAAAGGGTTTCTTTTAAAAAGATGGGGTATATGCTTCAGCAAAGGTGTTTTTTTCTTTGGTTGGAAAAAAACTAACAATAATATCCCAGTTTAATACCTATTCACTAATAGAAATATCTCTTTTCTAATCCAAGTAATTTCTTCTCCATCTTTTTGCACCTTTATTTATTTATTTTTAAATGAACATCTCTTCGCACCTTTTTGTTTTCCTCCCTAATTTAGTGATTATGATTATTAGTTTTGATGAATGTGCAAGGCACGTGGAACACACTTTGTAACTACAAATAAATATTTTATGATAGGATTAGAATAGTTAAAATTAAATCATTATTAGAATAATAATTAGGTTTAATTTTTTTTATCTATCAAAGTAATTATTTAGGTGCACAATATCCTTAATTAATTCATAAGGTAGAAGTAATAATCACGACAAAGCAACTTCACATCAATGCTGTAGGAGTGATAGGCCTAGGGATGCACACATATTAGGCTAGGGGCCCAATCCGAGGACGGGAAAACACATTCCTAAGAGTCCGTGTTTGGTAAATGAAGAAGTTAATTTTGGCCATAAGAGCCTATGAGGGTGGTCCGAGGATGAATGTCTCCTCGACTAACCAAAGCCAAGATCCGAAGGGGTGGTTTGTCGTCCATGGAAACGTTCCAGGAAATTCTGTTGATACGAATAAGCATTACAGAAACACGGGACAAGGGGGAGTCCTAAAATATCCAAGGAGAAAGCTGCTACCACCGTATTGAATGCTTTGCAACTAACTTTCTGGTTACATTAATGTAGAGAGGGCCCTTGAACAGTGCTGCATTGGCTATCCCAACACACGGAGTGCCTGAGAGGGTGTCCGATGGAACGAGCACTCAAGTAATGGCTTGGATAGTCAACAAATGGAGGGTCAAGATCGTATAAAGAGAACTATAGAATGGAAGAGACCCTCCACGGAGAAGGGATCGAGAAACTAAGAGAAAAACATTGTAGCCATTAAGAACTAACTTTGTAATCAAACTTAAAAGAAATATATAAGAACTGATCTCCTCGTACTGTGCCGATGACGATTTTCTTTAGCTTAAATTAGTTTATTTTCCTTTTCTTGTCACATAAATCCATTATTCTTGTTGTTCAACTCGTTAAAACCGAATTTTTCGACCAACTCTCTACAAATTCATTGTAGTGGGCTTTTTGGGTCTTGATTCATTCATCACTTGGGTAAGGGACCCAAATTGTGTCCTTACAATTGATGTCATTTGTGGGAATTACTAGTGTTATAGTGAGTCTAACGTTCAACGATGGTAGATTCAGGTCTAAACCATGCAAAATCTATGGGGTCTTAGCATTAAGATCACTTCCGTGATCTTGAACAAAGGAGAAACCGAGAGGGAAGTGTGCACACTACCCACACTAGGAGCCAGTCTTGGGGTTGGAGTCACGTTTCTTATGAGAAAAATACCAAAGCCATGTAGCTGGAGATTGATCACTTAAGGAGAAGCTTACGCCATGAACGGTGAAAGTAAGCTCCTTCCAATTCTGACTTCCCTTCCGATGGTGAAGAAGATGGTAACAATAGGCGCAGATCAAGGACCCCTCCTAGTGAGTGTTTCTCATATGATGAAGACTACCATCATGAGTGTAGAAACAAAAATTCATCTTCGAGAGGCCTGGAAAATGATGCTATGAGCAGAGCACTCAACCAAATTTCCAAATTACCTTTCACGCACAGAATTGAGGGAGGAAGACTTCCTCGGCGGTTCACTTAGTCCACATTCATCATTTATAATGGTCAAACAGGCCCTGTGGAGCATGTTAGCCATTTCAATCAAAGAATGGATGTGCACTCCAAGAACGAGGCCTTGATGTGCAAGGTATTCCCATCCAGCTTGAGGCTTATGGTATAAGGTGGTTTGATGGTCTAGGTGCAGATTCCATTGATTCCTTTAAGGAACTCACTCAGACGTTTGGATCCCACTTTATTACGTGCAGTAGGGTTCCTTAGCCCTTAGATTCCTTGTTGTCCCTGTCCATGAGAGAAGGGGAGACCCTAAAAACATATTCGGACAGATACTGGGAGATGTTCAATAAGATAGATGGTGACTTTAACGACGTATCCATCAGGACTTTCAAGGTCGGCCTACCTATCGAGCATGGCTTAAGGAAGTCTTTGACTGAGAAACCAGTTACTAGTGTACACCAACTCATGGATCGGATTGATAAATATAAGAGGGTTGAGGAGGACCAACAACAAGGCAAGGGAAAGGGTAAGGTTATCCCTCAGGTGAGGAGGGATTTGAAGTCGGATTGCTACAACAATAATAGACCCTAGAGGGATTTTGCTAGGCATTCTGGGTCTATAGCTCCTTAAATGGTTAACACTGTGTTCTGAGAACTGGTGCATCAAGTTTTGGAGAAGATCAAGAACAAGCCATACTTCAAATGGCCGAACAAGATGAGTGGAGACCCCTCAAGGCGCAATCAGAGCCTTCATTGCCAATACCACTAAGAGTGGGGGCATACCATTGAGGACTGCAGAACTCTGTGGAATCATCTGGAGCAACTAGTTAGGGATGAAAGGTTACAATAGTTTTTTATCGTCCCAACGGGTAAGGAGACCCATCAAGGCCAGGGGCTTAGGGGAACACTTCTTCAAGGCCTCTGTTGGGCACAATTAATGTCATTTTTGTTGCACCTTGGAGAACTAGTTCTCATCCTTCTCGGGTAATGTCTGTAACTCGGCTAATAGCCGAGGACTCTAATTTTGAGCCGAAGAGGGCTAGAGTGGAGATCCGACTAGCGTTGAGTTTTTCAGACAAGGACAAGATAGGAACCATCCAGCCACATGATGATACTTTAGTGGTCACCCTCAAAATATGAGGGTATGATGTGAAGAGGGTGATGGTAGACCAGGCCAGTGGTGTAGAGATTATGTATCCTAACTTGTACAGAGGGCTGAACTTAAAGTTGGAGGACTTGACATCCTATGGTTCACCTTTGATGAGTTTTGATGGGAAAATTTTCATCCCAAAGGGCGAGATTAGGTTTCCCGTGCATGTTGGTTTAGAGGTGGTTGAAGTGAACTTCATTGTGGTGGATGCATACTCTCCCTACACGGCCATTGTGGCCAAACCCTGGCTTCATGTCCTAGCGGCTGTTTCTTTAACTCTGCATTTGAAGGTGAAGTATCCATCAGGGGACCAAATTGAGGAGCTTGTGGGGAGTTAATTTGTGGTTAAGTAATGCCTCATGGCTGCAATTATGCATCAGCCTGCAGCTGAGTCCTCGGCCTTTGCTGAGGGGGGTTTATAGCAATCAAGGATTTCGATCCTATCTACGGATGCGGTGTTGGGGGAGGCAAAGTGGGAGAGGTTGGAGGAAATTGCCATAGATGGTGATCCAGAGAAGTTTCTTCAGGTCAGAGCTTAGTTGCCTCCTCAGGAGAAGGAGGAACTGTTAGCATTTCTTAGGAGAAATATTGATGTGTTCGCTTGGAATGCCTATGAAACTCCTAGGGTAGATCCAGAATTCATTTGCCATCATTTAAATGTTAACCCGGTTGTCCTCCCTAGAAAGCAACCACATCGGTGCTCATCAAATAAGCATTCTGATGCTGTTAAGGAAGAGGTGAATAAGTTTAAGCGGGCTGAGACTATTAAAGAAGTGTTCTACCCTGAATGGCTGGCTAATATAGTGGTAGTAAAGAAGAAGAGTAGGAAGTGGCGGGTGTGTGTGGACTTCACAGACTTGAATAAAGCCTATCTAAAGGACCCCTTCCCCATGCCTTAGATTGATCAGCTAGTGGATGCAACAGTAGGCCATCCTCAGACGAGTTTTTTGGATGCCTACTAAGGGTACTATCAAATACTTTTGGCCTTGGATGACTAGGAGAAAACAACTTTTGTCACCCCCATTGGGAATTACCACTACAAGGTGATGCCCTTTGGTTTGAAGAATGCGGGATTTACCTATCAGAGAATGATGACTAGGATGTTTGAGCCACAGTTAGGGAAGAACATTGAGATTTATATAGACGACATGGTGGTCAAGAGTAAATTGGAATCAGAGCACGTTAACGACCTCAGGAATATCTTTGAGATCTTGAGGAGGTATAAGCTACGACTCAATACTTCTAAATATTCTTTTGGTGTCGGATCAAGGAAATTCTTGGGGTACACGGTTATACATCTCGGAATTGAAGTCAACCCTAACCAGATTAAGGCAATTAACAATCTACAGCGACCTCGGAATCCCAAAGAGATCTAGAAGCTAACGAGGATGACTGCTGCTCTAAACTGATTAATCTCTCGGTCATCAAACAGGTATAGGCCCTTCTTTCAGTTGTTGAAAAGGTGGAAATGATTTGAATGGACCGAGGAGTGTGTCTTGGCTTTCTAGCAGTTGAAAGAGTATCTTTCTCAGCCATCCATTATGTCTAGACTCGAGGTGGATGAGCTTTTGTTTGCCTACATCGCAGTAGCCTTCCACGTGGTGAGCTTGGTGCTGATATGGGTTGATAGTGGTGTATAGAAGCCAATTTATTATGTGAGCAAGTCACTACATGAGGCCGAGGTCCGTTACCTACTACTAGAAAAGGCCATTCTGGCAGTGGTGCATGCTACACGTAAGTTTCCCCACTATTTTCAATCACACACAGTTGTTGTCTCGCTTAGATCTCTACTTTGGAGCACTGATTACATAGGGAGGATTGCAAAGTGGGGTACGATCCTAGGGGCTTTTGATATCAAGTACATGCCTCGCACCTCTATCAAGGGTCAGGTCCTCGCCGATCTGGTGGCTGAGTTTGCTGAAACCCCATTAGAAGAGAGAGTAGAGAAGCAAAACATGAATGAAAAATTGGTTGGTGTAGTCTCTTTACAAGAGCCTTTGTCCTAGAAGGTATATATTGATGGTGCGACGAACCACAGAGGATATGGAGTGGAGCTAGTTTTGATGTCTCTTGAGAGGATTACAATTGAGAAATCCCTGAGATTGGGCTTCTCGGCCACCAACTATGAAGCTGAGTGTGAAGCTCTACTGGTAGGGATGCCCATGATTTTGAAAATGGGTGGAAAAATAGTGAAAATATTCTCTGATTCAAGGCTAGTTGTGGGCCAAGTTCAAGGAGAGTTGGAAGTCAGAGATCTCAGAATGCAGGAATACTTGAACCAGGTTAGACATATACTGTCTAGATTTGAATCTCTTAATTTGTCACAAATCCCTAAAAGTAGAAATACACATGCTAACTCTCTTGCCACGTTGGCAACATCCTTGACACAAAGTTTATCTCGGACGATCCTTGTGGAAGACTTGTGTAAACCAATTAGGTAAGGGGATATGAGGTTCATGTTCAGCAAATAAGAGTGAGTCCTTGCTGGATGGACTCTATTATGCTATTCCTTAAGCAAGATGTCTTGCCCGAAAGTAAATTCGAGGCCGACAAGGTACGGAGCTCCTCGGTTTTGACTGTCTAAGGACCAAAAGTTGTACAAGAGATCTTTTTCTAGCCCATATCTGCTATGCATACAACCTGAAGCAATTAAGCTACTCCTAGAAGAATTACATGAAGGGATTTGTGGAAGTCACATAGGAGGCAGACCTTTGTCTCACAAGGCCCTCACTCAAGGCTATTGGTGGCCAAATATGCAGAGAGAAGCACAAGAGTATGTGAAGAAGTGTGACCAATGTCAAAGATTTGTACCAAACATTCATTAACCTAGAGGAGTCCTTAATCCTTTATCCAACCCTTGGCCTTTTGCTTAATGGGATTTGGACATTGTAGGTCCTTTCCCTAAGGCAGCAAGGAATAAGAGGTATTTGTTGGTCGGCACGGATTACTTCACTAAGTGAGTTAAAGCTAAACCATTGGCAAATATCAGGGATGTAGATGCCAAGAGATTTGTTTGGAAAAATATTGTCACTCGGCTTGGAATCCCTCGTACCTTCATCTCGGACAACGGTCTTCAGTTTGATAGTAAGGCCTTTAGGAGATATTGCTATAACCTAGACATAATAAATAGACATTCCACCTCGGCATATCCATAGGGGAACGGACAAGTCGAAACTGTCAATAAGGTCATAGTGAGTGGGCTTTAAAAGAGGCTGGACGACTCAAAGAGAAAATGGGTAGAAGAGTTGCCACACGTCTTTTGGACATACCGATCTACACCTCGTAGGTCCACTAGAGAGACCCCCTTTTCAATGACTTATGGAGTTGAGGCTGTTATTCCTTTGGAGACTGGATTCCTAATACTGAGAACGAGTTCTTTCACTCCAAGCAATAATGATGGGCTATTGGAGAAAAGTTTAGACTTGATTGAAGAACGAAGAGAGAATGCTATGGTCCAGTTGGCCTATTATCAACATAAGCTCAATCAAAGATATGATGCCAACGTGAAGTTAAGGCCACTGGTACTTGGAGACTTGGTGTTAAGAAAGGTTTTGCGTACTACAAAGAACCCAGCGTTGGGAAAGTTAGGGCCCAACTAGGAAGGGCCATATCGCATCACCTCGGTGGCTGGATTATGTGCGTATCATCTTGAAGACCTAGATGAGAACATTGTACTACGCCCCTAAAATGTAAATAACCTGAAAATGTATTATTATTAATGAAAGTCTTCCTTGTCACATTCTCATTTATTACATTATCTGTTGAGATTCATGTTGTTGTTATTCTAAATATTAAACAAAACCTTGGTCATGCCTAACTCTTTGGACCACATACATTGGGTAAATTGATGTGTTAAGTTACTTTTCTAAGTATTAAACAGAACCTTAGCTATGCTTAGTTTCTCGGACCACATACTTTGGGTAAATTAATACTTAATGGCATATTTCTAAGTATCAAACAAAACATTGGCCATGCCTGGCTCTTTGGATCACATACTTTGGGTAAATTGATAAGTTAAGTTACTTTTCTAAGTATTAAACAGAACCTTAGTTATGCTTGGTCCCTCGGATCACATACTTTAGATAAATTAATATTTAATAACATCTTTCTAAGTATTAAACAGAACATTGATCATGCCAGGCTCTTCGAACCACATACCTTGGGTAAATTGATATGTTAAGTTACTTTTCTGAGTATTAAATAGAACCTTAGCTCTGCTTGGTTCCTCGGACAACATAATTTGGGTAAATTAATACTTAATGTCATTTTTCTAAATATCAAACAGAACCTTGATCATGTCTGGCTCCTCAAACCATATACCTTGGGTAAATTGATATGTTATGTTACTTTGCTGAGTATTAAACAGAACCTTAGTTGTGGTTGGTTCTTTGGACCATATACTTTGGGTAAATTAATACTCCCTGACATCCATCTAAGTATTAAACAGAATCTCAGCTATGCTTGGCTCCTCGGACCACATACTTTGGGTAAATTAATATTTCCTATCATTTTACCAAGTGTAAGGGCAAAGCCTTAGTTATTTCAGACTCCTCGGACCACATACTTTGGGTAAATTAATACTTCCTATTATTTTACCAAGTGTCAGGGCAAAACCTTAGTTATTTCAGACTCCTCGAACTACATACTTAAGGTAAATTAGTGCTTCTTATTGATTACTTGAATGTCAAAAATGATCAGCCACTCTAAACAGCAACAATTTTCACTGTAATAGTAGGCTCAAATGGATGCTCATGAGCGTCACTTAAAGCATTTACAGGCATACCCATATTTGTTTGAGAATTGGTTATCCCTCTAGTCCTTTAAACTTGCTAATGAGTAAGGA
Organism: Quercus suber; assembly: GCF_002906115.3. NCBI lineage: Eukaryota > Viridiplantae > Streptophyta > Magnoliopsida > Fagales > Fagaceae > Quercus > Quercus suber. The sequence continues at coordinate 299,437 of NW_027069972.1, forward strand.
ACAGAGTAAGTTTAAGCCTGTATGTATGCTACATTACTATGTATGTCATTAAAGTTAAAATTATGCTTTGTCGAGGTGATGGATTTCGTTGATTTAATTAGTTTTGCTGCTGACCATATGAGATGGGATAGCTTTTCTGTTACAAATGCAAATTAATAAGAAGAGTTTTACCTCATTACTACGTTTACTAAGTGTTAGATAGAAATTATATCAACACCAGTATGAGAATCATAAGAAGAAAGAAAATATGCATAATTTTCATTAATTAAAGCCTTAAAGCAAGGCAGATTGAGTACAAAATGGGGCAGCTTGGTTACAAACTTTGAAAACCAAAGCAGAAGTTGCAGACAAAACAAAAGAAAAGAAAAACAAGAAGAAAGAGCTATACTAAAGTCCACTTCTTTTTTATTACAATTTTTCCTTAGGGCGAGGCCTTGGACTGGGAAACTATAGCCTCCGAGGATCCCTGGTCTGTGCCTTTGGGGTCACCTTTAGTAGATATTGGAAGATTGGCAAGGATAATCTCCATCCTGGGTGCCTCATTGTCTTTGGTGGGATCCTGGAAAGCAGCTGGGTGTTTGGTGGCATCAAGGGCCACTTCCTTAGTCACCTTAGCATCCTTTCCTTTCACCCCAAGCTGCTCGGCTACTTTTGAAGGGCTGCCAGAGGAGGAAGGGACCTTGTTGGGGTTGCTCTTCTTTAGATCGGCCACCTCGGAAGAGGTGTTGCCTTGGAACTGTTGGAGAAGAAGGCACGAATGGCTTAGGGGTAGTAGACATTCTCTACCTTCCTAAGTATAGAAGAAGCCTCAACCCCAGTTTGGTTGAGAGCTTCATTCCATACTTGGAAGCAGTAAGTTCTATATACCCTAGAGACCTCAGCTCTAAGGGCTTCCTCAGTCTCAGCCACTCTAATGTCACACCCTTACTGCTCTGCCTCCTCCCTAGCTTTTTCTGCCTCCTCCTTGGCCTTCTTTAGCTTAAATCAGTTTATTTTCATTTTCTTGTCACCTGAATCAATTATTCTTGTTGTTCAACTCGTTAAAGTCCAGTTTTCCAACTCACTTTCTATAAATTCATTGCATTGGGCTTTTTGGGCCAATGTTCATTCATCACTTGGGCAAGGGGCCCAAATTGTGTCCTTACAAGTGCTAAATACAAAAATAATTTTCACCAAGTAATTCATAACCTTCATTATCAGAATCTTACGCATTACATTCTGTTATATCTTGTATACAAAGTTCATATTGAAGTATATATAGTAGCCTATAGAAATCATGTATCTTTGTTGCCTCAAAATAATCAAAAAAACCATTCTGCTCTAGCTTCCAAACTTCCCCCATTGCTTCTTTCATTCTTTGTTGTGAAAGATCACATGCATAGAAACCTGCATATGACAAAAATGTCCACTAAGCAGCCATATAAACCAATTGAAGGGAAAACAAGCCATTCACATCATACATATTTTGTGAGAATGTAAAGGTTCTTTTTGCCAATTGATGAAGAAATAGTGTAATTAAGGAATGTTAAACCGATAATCTAATATGCAATGCAATCATTCAGCTTCTTTGAATTGAACTTGAAAAGGCAAAAAGCAAAGGATGAGAGCTTTACAAACAACAAAAATATTGAATTGTCGTCAGAAGAAGATACCCAGGCTTTTTGATCCTTTGGAGCCGAATTCTCTCTCTCACAAATACGAAAAAAATATCTTAGCAGAAGATACAAATGTAAACAAAACCCAAATGAAAAAATTAACAACAAATAATTTTTAAAAAAAAAATTAAAAAGAAAACTTAACCGATCAATAAACAACAGTGGTTGAAACTAATCTCACTTCCATAAAAATTGAAAATTCAACCACAATACCTAATAAAAAGTAGAGGAAACAAATACAAACACAAACCCATACACTTATGAATCAATCTGCAAAATCAAAGCCCTAAAATTGCACTTTCACTCAAAATAATACATAAATAATGAATTTAAAAAAAATATTAAATACATTAACAAAAATCGGTTTGAAAGTCTAACATGTACATAATGCTGCTTGAATAGCTAAACAAATCTTTCTCCTTTCCTTCACTTTCTTTCCCAAGTGGGAGCCGTTGGTATGAGAAGGTCTTACCTTTCTTTGATTCTAGTTCTACTCGTGAGAAAAATCTAGACTTTCTACTCTTCGAATTTTATTTCTTTCATATTTCTCTCTCCTGCCTTCTCTTTTCCGTACATCTCCATTCCTGATTGGGACTTGAAGTGACTAGAGATAAGTATAAAAATTAAAAAACAAAAAGGCCCTTCAACTCTTTATGTCATAGTCATTTTTCCTTTCATATCCTTAAGTGTATGAATGTCGTTACAATTCCTTTAGTAATATAAAAAAACAAAGAATTAAAATGAAAAGAGTGAATGGTCATGCTCTTTCACTCTTCGAATTTATAGCTTTTAAGGGCAAAAGCGTAAATTTATCTATCTGCACTTGCTTCTACTGTTTTAAGCTTTCTACCGTCGTTTTGCCAAACACAAGCAACTTAACTCTCCCTTTTTTATATAGAGTATAGATATTGACATGAATATTTTCAAGTGTCTATGTTACGTATTCAGCCATTTTTAAATGTTGTGGTTATTTTTATCTTTAAGAATTATTAATTACTTTGATTTTTATCTCTTTTTAAAAATTGTTTTAGTGTTTGAAGAAAATAATAATATTGGTTCAGGAGGCACAATATGTTGACAAGTCATGAAAAAGAAAAATTTGAAATAATTATTTTGTTTTTGTACATCTATCCCTTAAAAATGTTGGACTATCAATTTTTATTTATTTTTAATAAGTTACACGCATACAATGCGTTTACCTTATTATTCTTGAGGAGGAAGTACCAGTTGAGATATAGCTCATTGATTAAACAATTATTTTAGCAAAAATTATCATGGAGTAGGCCTCTCACAACCATGTGGGGCCACATCTATGGGACCCATGGCCTTGTGAGAGGCCCGACAAGAGATACTTTCTTATCATTTTAAAAACTAGAGTAATATCTCACAATTTTTCTCATAATTTATTTGTAAGAAGTCACATAAAATGCATAATATGTTTGAAATTGTGTTTCTAAACATAGCGATTCTTTTGATGAATAAAAGATTTATAGAAATAAGCAAAACAAAACATAACAATATCATATTTTCAAAGGGGGCAATCCTAGCACATAGGATTTATGCAAAGGAGAAGCCCAAAACAAAATACAAAATATAAACAGATGTTAATTGAAGCCCAAAGAATCATGGAATTCTAGGAAGTCATGGTAGGTAAATGTGAAAAGCCGAAGTTCAGTCCCCCTATCTTATGGAGTCTTCAAAAAAAAAAAAAAAAAAAAAAAAAAAAAAAACTCTTTAACTTTATCGTGTGCAACCCTTTCCCTCAAAGTAATGGGCATTTCTTTCTCACTAGAGGCATCACATTAAACACAAAGGAACAACTTTTCCAAATCTCCTCGTTGCTTCTCTTGCCAAAGCTTCCTTTCCAACAATACAACAAATCCAAAACAGAAGAAGGCATTATCCAACAAACACCAAACAAACCAAGAAACAAACAATCACAACACTTAGAGCCATTACCCAATATAGGAAAGGGTGAGCAAAACTATATCCATGGCTTTTGCACATAAATAACCAATCCATTATAATAGCCCTTTGCTTCCTTCAATTATCTTTAATCAAGATCTTATCCAATGGTTTGCTAAGGGAAAGAATTCCCTTCTCCTCTCAATGCCTTGTTAATAACTCTTCACTTGAAAGCCTTGAGATTTCGGAGGATCCATTTGTATCTATTTTTTCTAATTTACTTGCCACATCTACAGGTAAGGGAATCTAGACAAGAAATAAGTTGGAAGGCTTGATCATTTTACTTTTACTTTTTTACTCAAATTGAATACTTAGCCCCAAAACCACATTGAAGCAAATAAGGAGAATATTATCGTCAACAGAGTGAGATGAGAAATCACCATCATTCATTTCACCCAGGGTATTTTTTTAGTTAAAACTATCCAAATACCCCCTTGACACAGCTATTGCTAACATCTTGCTCAAAGCCTATATAACAATCGCAGATAGCAAAGGAGAGAGCGAGTCCTCCTGATGTAGCCCACTATTGCTGAGAAAAAAAAGGCACTATTCCATTAAAAAATATAGAAAAACTTACTATAGAAACCAAAAAATAAAATAAATAAATAAATAACATAACATAACATAACTATCCACTTCCTTAATTTCTCCACCAAAACATCATCGTTGTAATATTTTTTCAAACTGTGTTTGTGAAAAAATTTAATTAAATAGATGTACTCTTCGAATGATGCTGGAATTCTTTTTCAACAGGACTACGGACACATCCATTCTCACACTCGATTTCAGAATTTATTAACTTGTGCGATTGTGAGTGGTTGTTGAAAAGTGGTGGGTCTAGATGGGCGAAAAGTGTATATATCTCTTACAATCATACGAGTCAACAAGTGGTAAAATTAGGTGTACAATAAGTGTGTCTCTAGAATTATTCTTTCCATTCTTTCTCAATTGCATAAAGTGCTTGTGGTTTGATGTGGAGAACCAAAATGTTACTTGGTGATTTGGTTTGGATCATGCGTCTACGTAGCTATAGACCTGCAGTGTAATTAACATTGGGCCATAATGCATAAGCCTAGTTGTGAATGTTTTTTTTTTTTTTTTCCAATATAAGATAGAAATTCTACTCTAGCCTAATTTAAGTGTATATGTGTGTGAAGCTCTCTCTTGGAAACTTGAACCCCAGCCTTTACCCCTAGGATTGAGCAACAACCAAACCTCATTGTAGCTGCTGAACCGTGGTTTGGGCCGATCAATGAAGCTGACACCGGTGAGCGGAGTATGATGGGCCTTTCGACACCGATGCGATAAGACCATCGGAATGAAATCTTGAAACCGATCTTCTTCCGTACCGAACCGATATCTGTGTGTGTGTGTGTGTGTGTGTGTGTGTGTATTACAGATTGAAACTGAAGCAACGCCGTTTCAGTAAGTTGTTTTAAAAGAAGAAAAGAAGAAAAAGAAAGGAAAAAAAAGAAAAAGAAAAGACAAAACACTGACGTTTTGTGGTAGGGTTTAGGTGATATAAATACCCTCTTTACTCTCTGAACATTCAGAGCTCTCTCTATGTCTCTCTAATCTCTCACCTCTCAAGCCTCACTGTCCTCATTTGACACTTCTCCCCACCCTCCACAAGCACTTATATTTATGGAGTGACCGTCACACCAAGGTGTGCGGTAAAGCTGTGAAGAATTTTTGAGTTCAAAAATCTATGCAAAATAATCCATATGGGCCATTAAATAATAATTTCAAAGTTTGACTTTAGTGTGCATTTAGCTCCAAATTTAAAAGCTAGTTTATTTTACTATTTAACTTATTTTTGCTATTATTCATGGCCCAATTGCACTTTTTGATACAATTTATGGGTCTCATTGTACTATTTCAGCTAATTTTTACCTTTATTTACAGTATTTTCAGCAAAAAGTTTTCAATTTCAACAAAATAAGCAGATCCAAAACATACCCTAGTGTGCGTTTGGCATGGCTTAGAAAACTAGTTTTTTTACTATTCAGCTTATTTTTGGTACTATTCATGGGTCTCGTTGCACTTTTTGGTACTTGTAAGAACCAAAAGATCCAACGGCCCAAGCTCATATTGAGCAGTGAGTTGTACAGTCCAGCCTTGGCCCAAATCAATAAATTTGTAAGAGAGGGAAATAAACGATAAGAGGGGACTCTGCCCAAAGATGAAAATAAGTGGGAAATGGCTTATATTATCCAATAGATGAGCTAATCTCCTTCTCTAAGTTAGCCCGAGGAGGTTAATGCTATACAGAAAAATGGCCTTGTTCACTCTCTCCTCTCTGTGTTCTTCTTATCTCTTTTCTCTTTTCTCTTTTCTCTTTTTTGATACTTGTGTCTCGATCCTTTTTCCAATGCACCTTCTTTTCCCTATATACGTCTACCTCCATCATATCTCAACCATCCATTCTCACCTAACATCCATCCTCTCATGACACTTGTCGCTTTTAACATCTGAAGAAGATGGTGAAAGAAATCTGATTAACTGTAAATTACATTGTTCAGGTCAATTCCTCATCAATGCGGCTGATAAAGCTGTTACCCACCATCTAATGCGGATGCAACAGGCTATACTAAACCAGAATCTTCCCTGATGTCCACTGACTCTCTCTCTCTCTCTCTCTCTCTCTCTCTCTCTCTTTAGATTCTAGCTCCCACTTAGAATGCCTTAGAGTACCTTAACTCACTTCTTCCTTTCCTCAGGTGGCTTGACATTCCCACACCAATGTTGTAACTCTTCAACTTTATCCTCAATCCTCAGGCACCCACAGTACTATTCATGGGTCCTATTATAATATTTTAGCTACCTTTTAACTTAATCTACAGTATTTTCTGCAAAAAATTTTCAGTTTTAGCTAAATAAGTTATTCCTAAACAAACACTTAGATTCAAAGTAAATTTTCAATTTTCAATTTATTAAATATTCACTCCGTATATATATAAAACAAAGTTTCTCTCTAAAACTAATTTAAAGAGAAACCCTTCAAATTCTTAATATATTTTTATATTTAGTGTGAATTTTGTAAATTTAGCCGTTGAATTGTATGTTCTTATTGTATTCTTCATACTTGCAAAATTTGAAGAAGATCAAAAATCAATTGTTATATCATCAAATAAATGTTAAAAGGGAAAGATTTTGAGTTTTTTGAAATCTAAAGTTGTGTATAAAAAATAAGTTTATTGATCGAAAAATAAATAACATCCAAATTGAACAAAATGTGATGTACATGTTAAGAACATAAGCAACATGACATTTAATGGTTAAATTTCCAAAATTCACACCAAACAAAAAGATATATGAGAATACCGAAAATTTTCTCGCTAAATTAGTTTGAAAATAAGCTTTGTTGATATATATATATAATATATATATATATATATATATATATATATATATATGTTGAATTGCTACTCTAAAGTTTTAAACTATAGGTTTTAATTGGTGACATCCAAAAAAAAAAAAATGAAATTTTTCCCAAGATTTTTGTTTACGCAATTGAGATTTTTTTTGATGTTACAAATATCTTGTATGAATTTCACGCGGAAATATTTATAGTGCTTAAGTGGTATCCTTAGAGCATTAGCATTGGAGAATGCTAATGCTAAATCTAAGGGAAAAATGAAATTTTAAACCCCAAAACCATTTACATTGAGAAATGCTAAACAGCAGTATTGCAAATTTTTTGCAATACTGCTACAGTGCAATTCTAAACATAGAATTGCATTGTAGCAAGTATTGTAAAGAAATAATAATATTTTAGTATGTAAAGAGATGGGAGATAAAAGATATAATTTTGAGATATATTATTTTATTATGTAGATATATTATTTTATTATGTAAATATATTATTTTAATGAGTAAAAGAAGAAAGTAGAAGTTTAAGATGTGGAAGTATTGTAAAATAGTATGGTATAATAATAAAGTGATTTTTTAAAATTATAAAATAGAGTAGCATTAAAATTTTCAAATGCTAATACTCTTACTAAAATAGGCTTATTTATTAGGCTTATTTATTAGGGGGAGGGAGTGTCATACCGGAGGTGAAAAAGAAGAGGGGGGACCCAATTCAATAATGAAAGCAGCACAAATCAGACGGCTACTCAACACTGACAGCTCTATTATTTCAAAGAGGATGAGATATGTTAAAGAAGGATATTATTATTTAATGGTCTCAGTAAGTGACGGTTTTAGCATTGGTTTTTTTACCATCATGTACTCGTCTTGATGGTTGCTTTGAAATAGTATTTCAATTAGGTAAGCCACAATATCATCATTTACATCTCTCTCTTTTTTTTTTTTCTTTTTTTTTTTTCATATTTTACTGTCTATCGACAACAATTTGAATGCAAAAGTTGGAATATTGAGAAGAAGTGAAGCTGAGGCATGCATTTATGACAGCAATGTACTATTGCAGTGGTTGCAACTTGCAACGATGTTGATGGAATGTCATGGTGTAGGTAGGCAATCACAAGAAAGAATGTAAGAGGTCTGATGGGGAGGAGCTGAGGAGGTGGAACTTATGGAATGTATTGATAGGGTTGGTCCAGCAATTAAGAGCATTAGCAATGGACTTGTCAAATGCCTAATGTAAAGCACATTTGGCATGCAAGCCCAAAATACGCTAGCAACTGGATGGCTAAAACCATCAGAGGCCAAATTTTTTTGGCATAGCGCTACAGTACCATCTCATTTGTGAGATGGTACTGTAGCGCTATGCCAAAACAATTTAGTGTATTTTAATCCCCTCTCTCTCTTGCTACAATACCGAACTCCCATCCCCTGTTTCTCTCTCGCGCCATCACAAACTTCTCTTTCTCTCGCGCCATCAAGCTTCTCTCTGTCTCTCCATCGAGCTTCACCGGAAGCAACCCACAACATAGCCAACCCAGCACCACAGATCAGACACCGACCAAACCCAGCACCACAACCACGACCCACAACCCACGGCCAAACCCAGCACCACAACCCACGGCCAAACCCAGCACCACAATTGCGGCCCAAAACCCACGGCCAAGCCGACGGTGACACCCACAACCCACGGCCAAACCGACGGCAACGCCATTGAGCACGGCCAAACCCACAAATTTGACCCCCATAACCAACAAAAACCCACCGGAGCACAACCAACAAAAACCCACCTCTGGAGCACAGACCCACGATCCACAACGAAGCACAGACCGGAGCACAATCAAACCCAGATAATTAACGGAGAAGTGAGACAGGAGAGAGAGAGAGAGGAAGGAATGAAAAAAAATGAGAGAGGAGGAAGAAAAAAAATGAGAGAGGAGGAATAAAAAAAATGTTTTTTATGTTTGCCTTCTATACTTAAAAAAGAATATTTTAATAAGATGGTAAAATAATAAGTTTTGGGATGTTGGGTGTATAGTAAAATAGTATGGTATAATTGATAAAGTAACTTTTTGGGATGGTATAAGGAGATAGGATGGCATTTCCGGTTGGAGATGCTCTAATCAATCCGTCTAACCTGAGCTGACCTATTCCATTTTGAACAATTTCAAGTTTGGACCAATGCTTCGGTCTAAGTGTGATTGTTCGCCGTTAAACTTGATCCAACTCGGCTAGACATCAAGGTTAGGTCAGACTTAGAAAAAATGAAGAATCATGGTGCTAATTGTGGGTACAATATAATAGATCCCACCATAAACTATACAAAATTTTGACTTGGATTGAGATTCGGGTGCAATTGCAATGAAGGACTCAGTGTCTATTTGGCTAGCTTATTTTTTGCCAACTTATTTTACTATTTAGCTTATTTTTGTTACTATTCATGGGTCCCACTATACTATTTCAACTAACATTTACTTTTATCTACAGTACTTTTAGTAAAAAGTTTTCAGTTTCAGCAAAATAAACGGATCCCAAACAAACCCTCAATCCTTCAATTAGAAAAGTCAACTTTTAATCTCAGTCGTTGAATCATGAAAGTTTGTAATTTTTAATTTTTTTAATCCAAAGATGGAGTAGAAAGAATTTAAAACTTAACTTTTAATCTCAGCTCTCGATTGCAATTGCACCCCCAATCTTAATCTATTCCCACAAGGAGACTCACGATATTTATTGGATGACCAAGTTGTCAAACAAAATGCAACCTATACTAATTTAGTTATAGTGCCTACATTGTATCACAGTACTTTTTTAAGTGGTTGTTTGTTTGGGACAAAATTAGGATTTCATCTTTGGGGATCAAGTATGAAACAAAATTTTTTCACAATTTAATAATTAGAATTATATAATATTTCAAGAATAAATTATTAAATGAAAAAAAAAAAATAAACATCGATTCAATTTCTATTTAATGTTAACAAAACATGGATAAAATAAAAAGTAAAATAATTTTTTGTTAATACATTTCAGGTCAATTATCAATTAAGGTGTACTAATTTTGTAGAAGTTTCTGTTAACTCTAAACCTAAAGGTTACCCTAAATTATTTTATATAAATAAAATTATGTAGTCATATCCTATTTGGCACTTAATTCCAAACTCGAATAATATAAAAATATAAAATAAATAAAATAACTAAGAACAAAAAAATTGATAAATTGATCAATACAATGATGAGAGAAAATGCCAGAACTTTGAGAAATTGCAAAACCAAATAATTTGACACGAAAATAACACGTTCAATTCAACTCTATCAAAAATATTGAGCATTATGTTTTACTCTCCAAAAATATTTTAAAAAAATAAATTTGAAAATTTAATTTGTTCTTTTGTTTTCTTAGCTATGTCAATTTATCAACCCTAAACATACAAACATAATTCGCCTACATTTTCTTTATTTTCTTTTAATTTTTATTCTTATTAAATAAATTAGAAAGTTAACTAGGCAAAGATAAAGAAAATGAAAAGAGGTGATATATATTTCAATCCCAAAATTTAAGTATTTTGTATTATATAAATTAAATCTTTGTTTAATTTATCATAAATTAAAATTTACCCCATGTATTTTAATTCTATCATTATTTAGTCCATAAACTTTCAATTGCTACTGTGGGGGAAAAAGGACCCAGCCCAACGTTACGGGCCGAAGGCCCATAGGAGGGCTATTTTGCGAACGAGAAGAAGAAGATGGAAAAGGTAAGGCCCGGCTGGAAGTGGGACCCTCAAAAGGAAGAATTATCACATTCCGAAGAGGATACCTCCTGTCCGAGGAGGTTTTAATCCTCAGACGCGATATCACAGATCAATTGAATGTGTGAAAGGCCAGAATGACCTTCCGAGGACTCCACCTAATCAAGATAAGCTCTGAGTATGCTATGGAACGATAAGGATGGAGAAATATCTAAGGGGAAAGCTGCTGTCACCGTATTTAATGCACTGCAGCAACTTTTCTGGCTGCATTTATGTGCAGAAGACCCCTGAACAGTGCATCCTAACCTACCGCCACTTACACAGAGCCAAAAGAAGATGCCTGACGTGACATGTACTTCAGCAAACTCATGGATGAGGAACACGTGGACGATGAAGATGAAGAGAAGAGTGACTATATAAAAGAAGGAAGCTCCTAACAATAGGGGGAGGAAGGAACTTGGTTGTAACCCTAAGATTTTGTTCATCAGAAAAACAAATATTGTAGCTCTTCGGATTATCAAATTCTACGTGAAAATTAATGTTGGCTTGTGCTTGAAAGCTGTGATCCATTGTTATCAATCTCATACTTAACCTAGCTCTTTCACCCATACTCTACAAATTAATTGTTCCAGGGCTTGGGCCACAAATACCAACCCTACAGCTACATTGAAACTCTTAATTTGTAAAGTCTATAATTTTAATGGAATCGTAATGATTTAATTTTAGTCAAAATCATAGAAGAGCTAAATGTATAAATTGAAAATTTATTAACTAAATTGTGATAAGGTCAAACCACATGAGGTAAATTATAATTTCCCTTACCTAAAAATAAACTTATCATAATATCAAAAACTTTTATTTTTGTATATCATATACTAATTGTGGGGGGTCCGAGGACCAAGGAATCCTGACCGAGGATTAATTTGCCCAAACTAGACCAAGATGAGTAAGCAAACTTCGAGGATTCCGCTTACCCGAGAAGAGCAAGAGAATCAGGACAACTGATACCCCTTAGTAGCCCAAGGATAGGAGAAGAGATAGTAACTGAAACAAGGTTAATGGGAGGAAGTTTCCTAAAGGAGACACCTCCCACCTTGGCATTAAATGCCCAGCACCAATCTCATCAACTACATTAATGTGAAAATGACTTCTGAACAGTAACCTTACAGTTAGCAATTCCTTCTACCACCTTCAGAAAGGTCCTAATAGGACAAATATCCTAAGAAATGCTCTGAGACGTATAGGTGGAGGGTTGGGATGCAAGGGAAGGGACTATAAAAGGAAGGTAACCTCCCATAAAAAGGGGATAAACAATTTCTAAGTGAAAAGAAACCAGTGAGGAGAATTGAGAAGGACCTTGTAAAGAAATAGAACTAAACTTATATATAAGAAATTGAACCTCGAATTTCCCCGAGGAGGATATTATCCTCAATTGTTGTTCCAATTGCATTTATCTGCTACTTTGGATTGTTCGGTCTAAGACTTGGACTTAACCTTGTATTGCACTTGAGTTTATGGGCCACTCTTTTAAAAATTCCATTATTTAGGCTTGATTTGAAGGACAAGGTATCATTGTTCTAGGTGGGCTTGGGTCTTTATTTTCTGAGTCCTTACAATTGGCGCCATCTATGAGAATCATCTGCAATCTTTTTTTATCCAAGCTATGGCCAACTCTAGACAGAATAGAGAGGAGTCTATTGGCTCGCAACGTGTGCATCATTTTGTTAGTCTAGAGCAAAGGAGAGATCGAGAGCATAATCAATCTCCAAGCGTTAAGGTGGAAAGGCAACATACAAAAGCACACTGATAGGAGTTAGTCAAGGACTGAAAGTCACATATCACATAGAACTCTCACCCAAGGGTATTGGTGGCCTAGCATGCAAAGGGTTGCTCAAGACTATGTTAAGAAGTGTGACCAATGTCAGAGATACGCTCCAAACATCCACCAACCAAGAGGATTCTTAAATCCTCTCTCCAGTCCTTGGCCATTTGCTCAGTGGGGCTTAGACATAGTTGGACTTTTCCTGTGAGCAAATGGAAACCGAAGATGGCTCATTGTCAAAATGGATTACTTCACGAAATGGGTAAAGACTGAGCCCCTTTCAAACATCAAGGATGCAGATGCAAAGAGGTTTGTTTGGAGGAACATCGTTACCAAATTTGGAATCCCTCATACATTGATTTCAGACAACGGGCTTCAATTTGGTAGTAAGGCCTATAGAAGATATTGTGGAGAACTAGGGATAAGAAATAGATATTTCACTCTTGCCTACCCGAAGGGGAATGGACAAGCCAAAATAGTTAATAAGGTCATAGTTAATGGATTAAAGAAAAGGCTTGATGAAGCGAAGGGGAGATGGGTGGATGAGTTGCCATATGTATTGTGGACGTACTGTACCACACCCCGAAGATCAACTGGGGAAACTCCATTCCCAATGACCTATGGGTTCAAAGTAATCATCCTTCTTGAGACAGGATTCCCAACATTGAGGACTAGCCAATTCAATATTGAAGAGAACAACAGTTTTCTCTCGGCAAGCCTAGACTTAGTAGACAAGAGAAGAGAAGTGGTCATGGTACAAATGGCACATTATCAGTAGAAGTTCAGGCAAGGATACAACAAATGGTTTAAGACAAGGCCACTAGCACCTAGTGATTAGGTCTTAAGAAAGGTAGTAGGAACTGCCAAGAACCCATCATGGGGTAAATTGAGACTTAACTAGGAAGGTCCATATCGTATCACATTAGTAGCTGGAATTAGCGCTTACTGCCTAGAAGATTTGGATGAGAATATTGTTTCACGTCCCTGGAATGTAAATAATCTATGTAAATATTATTATTAATAATACTTCAAATTCCGTTCAATTCTTTGCTTGCTGTTTAGTGCTTGGTTTTTCCAAAGTTATTCATTATGCCTTGTCTTATGTGAAATTGGTTAAGTGTTAAATAGAACATCGACCATGTTCGACTCCTCGAGTCACAGGCCTTAGGTAAATTAACTCTTATGTGAAATTGGTTAAGTATTAAATAGAACCTCGGCCATGTTTGACTCCTCGGGTCATAGGTCTTGGGTAAATTAACCCTTATGTGAATATGGTTTAGTCCAGAAACATAGCCATAGTCACGTCTGGTTTCTCAAACCGTATTGTTAGATTTAAGTTAGGATTTTGGTGACTGAACATGCTTTGGGTCATACATTTTGGTCAAGAGAGTGTTAAGAAAAAACTGAATTTAATACAAAAGAAAAAACAGTGATATATGTATGCAATGTTTTGAGAAGTGAAAAGCAAGTTCTTAAATAGAACAAGAATATCATAAAATTCGGATCTATTCATTCAAGCTTGGTAAAATGTTTACAAAAAGGGTAGAACAAAAGAAAAAGAAGAAAAGAACAACTACTAAACCTAGCCCGTTACCAAAATCTGCCTATGTATCAACCTAACGGAGCTAATTTGCTGCTTCTTTCTCTTTTTCTTTGCTTTTCTTCTTTAGTTGCTCAACTTCTTCAACCTCCTCTGATTCTAATTCCACCACTGGGGCTGGAACCTGCTTCTCCTTAAAGTAGAAGGTTCAAAAGTTGGAGTCACCAAGGACTTAAGCGCCGAGGAGGCAGAGCTTGGATCTGGCGCAGGAAGAGCAGAGTTAGGAGTGATACGAAGGGCAGAGGGGTAGTAAACTTTGCTAGGCCCGTGCAACATCTCTAAGTTGGGTGGTTAAGCTCTGGGTGGTTTTTGTTATGCCTGCGTCGTAAGCGACCTGTTTAGCCTTCGCCTTTTCAGCTTCCTTAACTTCTAGGTCTTTAAGTTGGAGCTTGATTTTCTCTTTGGCCAAAGCTAATTGTGTCTCGGTTTTCTTCAGTGAAACCCACATCTCATCAGCTTGCTTTTCAGCCCCTCCCAAAGCAGCTTCAGTGCTTTTGCGCCCCCTCTCAGCCTCGGGTAAGTGGAAGAAAAAGTCTTTATACTTCTTCTCTACCTCGGCCAAGGTCTTATCCGAATTTACTAGTTTATTTTTCGCTTCTCAGGACTTTGAGAGAGCGTCGTCAACCCATCCCTCGGCCATAAAGGACACTTGCACAACCTGTTTAATAAAAAAAAATAAAAAAAGAAGAAGGTTCACATGTTAAGTTCTTAACACAAAGGATATGAGCAAATCATATGGAAATTTAGGTGTAACAAGCAAATCTTTGCAAGTTCCCTCTTCAGTGAAAGGAACACTTTACGTTTCCTTATATTCTTTAGCTCTTGCATGTCTCAAGGAAGGAACATAGCCTGTTTAAGGCACTCGGACTTACCCTTCTGGGCATCCCTCATGGTCACCTCAGATGTGATAGGGTCTCCTGTGCTAAGCATGAATGTCGGGTTCCAGAAGGAGGCTTTGGTGCGCTGCTCCCTTTAAGTGCTTTTACTGGCCCCTTCAGAAAGGCCCTTCTTTTGTTGCGCCCTTGTAATTCTCAGTTTCTTAGAGGGTGGCTGTTGAATGGACAGAGGTATCTCCCCTTCTTCAGAGCTCTCCTTCCTAGTCTGTTTCCTCATCTTCCTTTTCTTCCCAATTGCTTCAATGACAGAGGGATGAGGTGAGATGGGAGTAGAAGGCCGGGGAACAACTAGCACTACAAGAGCATTCCCCCCGATATGAGCTGTAAGTAGGGCCAGTAGGTCGGACATCTTTTCCTCGAGCACCATTCCTTCAGGAATATCAGAGGCTTCTTAACTGGTGCTGATTTGTGCAATAACACAAGGACAATTACTTGGCTCAAGAGTGTCCTCAGAGTCAACCTGATAGAATACCTCGAAGTATTTCTCTATATCAGCTTGGGTGGGCTCAGATATTGCTCTTCCTGTTCCTCGTCGGAAGGGATTGTCTGCTCATGTGAATAGAGGAGCTTGGCCACAAGTTGAGCAGGTAGCCCAGCGTCTTGGGTGCCGGAAGGAGAAGGTTCAGTCAAAAATCTAGGGACAGTTACGTCAATTATTGCAAGCCTTGGATCTTTGGCTTTAATCATGTGTTTGGGGGATTGGAAGTATTTGGAGATGGGCTTAAACCCAAGGATCACATGAACTGACCAAAGTTGCCCGTTTCGATGGAAAAAGATCTTGGATTGTAAAATCCTGTTAAGATCCGCGAAGTTCACCAAGTTAAGATTTGGAGTAGTGTGAAATTCATCTGTAAAGGAAATAGAGAAAATAAGTTAGTTAAGACAAGAATTGAAAGCAAAGGAAGCTAAGATGAGGAGAAAGGGTACTCTAAGTTATTCTAAGTCCTTGAGTACCCCACCTAGTTCCCCATCTTGGGTAGAGTAATGCAAACCATTGTGCCATTCACCCGAAATGATGAAGAAGTCTTCGTCCATACCCTTATTGGAATCGAGAATACAAGAAATCAATCTAACAGCGGGAACTCTACACCTAAAATAGTAACCTGTTTCCTTCCCCTTTTGGCAATTGTAAACCCAATTTATGTCACGCCAAGTGAGGTTAGTCCCCATGTTTCGGTTTAGCATATCTCTGCTACCAAGGAACTTAAAAAGGTTAGGAGAGCACTAGGTGGGGGAAAGCCTTAAGTTAATAAGGAAGTCCCTAGTCACTCTACCCATAGGAATCTCCATTCCGCCTTCTATAAAGGCAATCATGGGAATAACTACGGTTTCGGGTGGTTTATTTACAAGCTACTCTTCTAGCTCACAGTGTTAAAGTTTTACATTTTCAAGGATTCTATACTTTGCCCTAAAAGTGGCCATGCCCTTGAGAGTATCAACTAACTTAGCAAACCCACCCATGTATTCCTATTAGGTAAAATAAGAAGGGAAGAAAGAAAAAGAGTTTCTTTTATAAATGGGTGAGAGGCCAAAGGCACTTACGAGCACTGATAGAAGATCTCCTCAGACTGTTGCTTCGAAAGAAAATTGTAAAGAGTGTGTAAATGGGAAAAATTACTCCCACTCCCAATTTATATAAGGATGGGAAATGAGCGGGAAATTTCCTGCTCATTAATCCCAAGAAATTTGGGCCGTTAGATCACCATCGCATCCTAAAACGTGGGGGAATAGACAACCGCTTGATGTAATAACTACAGCAACATGGATACCGAACCGTAAGAAGTGTTCACAAGATAGGTGAAACGACGTCGCCACGTGGGAACGCATTTGGCACGTACCAGCTTTCCCACTACTACTAAAACCTCCCCCTCAAAGTATCTCCTAAGAGCAAGGTTTTAGGGGGCTATTATGTGGAGTCGGAGGACAGAGGAATCCTAGCTGAGGATTAATTTGCCCAAACTAGACCAAGACGAGTAAGCAAACTCTGAGGATTCCGCTTACCCGAGGAGAGCGAGAGAATCAGGACAACTGATACCCCTTAAAAGCCCAAGGATAGGAGAAGAGATAGCAACTAAAACAAAGTTGGTGGGAGGAAGTTTCCTAAAGGAGACACCTCTCACCTCCACATTGAATGCCCAACACCAACTTCATCAGCTGCATTAATGTGGAAATGACCCCTAAATAGTAACTTCACAACTAGTAACTCCTTCTACCACCTCCAGAAGGGTCCTGATGGAACAAGTATCCTAAGAAATGCCCTAGGACGTACAGGTGGAGGGCTGAGATGCAAGGGAAAAGACTATAAAAGGAAGGTAACCCCCCAAAAAAAGGGGATGAACAATTTCTAAGTGAAAAGAAACCAATGGGGAGAATTGAGAAGGACATTGTAAAGAATTAGAACTAAAATTATATACAAGAAATTGATCCTTGGATTTGCCTAAGGAGGGTATTATCCTTAATTGTTGTTCCAATTGCATTTATCTGCTACTTTGGATTGTTCGGTCTTAGACTTGGACTTAACCTTGTATTGCACTTGAGTTTGTGGCTCACTCTTTTAAAAAATCTATTGTTTAGGCTTGATTTGAAGGACAATGTACCACTGTTCTAGGTGGGCTTGGGCCTTTATTTTCCGAGTCCTTACACTAATATAATATAAGTTGTGACCACTAGATTCATTTTCCTTTATGTCACGTGTACAATAAAAGAGTCTCTCTATATAATTTATAAATTAATTATGAACTAATTATACTCAAGACGAGATTATTTCACAAAAGTTCTAATAAATTTAAATTATTACTTTATAACAAAGTTTTCAGAAACTTAAATTGTATTTTGATTAAATTACTATTATTAAAAAAATTAAATTTATTTATTTTCATATATTATTTTATTGTGGAATTTTATTACTTATCAAAAGAAAATTTATTATGGGATTTATTGATATTTGTAACTTTTTTTGGCTAAATTACAAATTGTGCACTCTAACTTGACCTTAAATTCAATTCAGTCTTATAACTTCTATTCAGTTCAATACAGTCCTCTAATTTTTAACTTTATTCAATTTAATCCTACTCCACCATCCATTAAGTATCCCAAAATGACATAGTTTTGGTTTTTATTTTTTTTATAATTTATAAATCCAAAAAGCCTAATGATTTTTCCCCAAAAAAAAAAAAAAAACTACTAAAAAAATTAGTTTATTTTCAAGTGAGAAGAACACAAATCAAGTACAAAGATATTCGATCAAAATTTTCTTTACATAGTTCATGAATTCAACCAATTTTTTTTTTTGCACAGATCACAAATTCAACCAAAAATTTCTATCCAAAAGAGAACAACTCAAATCTAACTTTTTGCTTAGTGATGGCAATGGGGCGGGGTCGAAGGATGGGGTCTTCGTCCCTGCCCCGCATGGTTTTGTCTTGCCCTATCCCTGCCTCACCCCGCATGACGGGGAAAACTTTCTAACCCCATCCCTGCCCCTTGGGGCCTTGCAAAGCCCCGCCTCACCTTGTAAAACTCTACTTTTTGTTAATTTGCCATACAACTAGTACATTTTTTTTTTAATGAAACCTATTTCATTAATAAAAATATACTTGAAATTACAACTAAATTTATCCCATCAAATCAAATCAATTTTTAGGAAAAAAAAATTGAATAATATATCCAAGCATTTAACAAGATAATCACCAAAAAAAAAAAATCTCATAGTATAACAAACAAAATAAAGGCAAAAAATCACATTTGGTAGAATAAAATAAGCTAATATTGATATATTTGTTTAAATAGTAGGGATTTAGGATATGAAAAATGTACAATTATAACACTTAACAATGCGGGGCGGGGTGGGGTGGGTCTAAAAAGTCTAAACCCATTCCCGCCCCCCGCCCCGTGTTACAGAGCTTAAATCTTGCCCCATCCCTGCCCCACCACCTTTGCGGAGCGGGGAAAACTCGTGTGGGCAAAGCGGGAAGGGACGGGTTAAGCGGGGCGGGCAAAATTGCCATTCCTATTTCCGCTATCATAAACATAACAACTCTCTCTCACTCTCTTCTAAAGCTCACAAGTCACAACCAACTCTGCTTGAAATTGATCCAAAGAAATTCTATCATATTTGAAGTTCATGACCAATGCTTTGAAAAAATTGAAGAAAAACAAGCTAGAAATGGAAGAAAGTCACAAATATAAGAAGTAGACCATAACAATGATGTTTTGTTGCCAAATCTTAAAAAAAAAACAAACTTGAGAGCTTTCCATGCTTCTTTGGTACTGAAACAACAGTGCTTCTCACCAAAGATAGGATGTTGTTGTTAGAACCTGCATCGAGCATCGTTTATTCAAGAGAAAAGTGATTTTAATGAGACTAGAGGAGAAGTAGAGGAAGCTTGAGATAAAAAAATGTGATGAAGATTTTTCAAAGAAAGAGAGAGGGGGGGGGGGGTTGGTGATAAATAAAGTGGTGCTAGGGGTTTAATAGAGGAGAAGTAGAGGAAGCTTGAGATAAAAAAATGTGATGAAGATTTTTCAAAGAAAGAGAGAGGGGGGGGGGGGTTGGTGATAAATAAAGTGGTGCTAGGGGTTTACATGTGTGTGATTTGAGAAGACTGGTTGGGGGTTTGGCTAAAATGAGGCTTTAATTGGCAGAGATGGTTTGGTTTTGGATTGTGATTTAAAACTGAGATTGGATTAGGGTTTTGAGTTAAGAGGATGTGATTTTTTATTGCGGTTCTTAATTGCAGGTTTTGTGATTTGGGTTTAAAATTTCAAATGAATTTGATTTGGTGTGTTTTCTTATTCATTTAGGATGAGTTTTGATTGATGGTTGTTTTCCTTATTAAAGAAATTTTTTCCCATATTTGGTTACTAGGAAAGTTCTAGGATGTGTTCTTCCTCAATTTGATTTTTTTTTAAATTATATTTTTTTAAAGAAAAATATAATTTTTAATAAGTTTTCTAGAATTAAAAAAAAAAAATAAGAAGCTTAAAAAATTAAAACAATGTTCTTTTTTGACACTTGACAATCAACCCATTTAAAAAAACTTGATGAAATGAATAAATTGAATAAAGATAAAATTTAAAAGAATGAATTGATTGAAAATTTAGTTACAAAACTCAATTGAACAAAATCAAAATTATTAAGTAAAATTACAAGATATAATTTGTAATTCATCATTTTTTTTGCTTTACATATGTACTCTTGAAGAAAGGACACTGACACAAAAAATTTAACAACTATTAATATAACATATTGTTCAATATTGTTAGTAGTCAGTAAATAAATAAATAAATAAAAATAAATAAAAAAATAAAATAAAATAAGGGGGTAAGCTTAACAAGAGCTTGCCACTAAAGTTTGTCAATTTTTTGTCCTTGCATTTCACGTTTTTTTTTTTTTTTAAATTTAACTAAGTTTTCTAATTTCCATGAATCAGCACCAAAACTGCACGTGTATTGGCACTAGCACTAGAAAGTTGTAATATTCAGAACAAAGGGTAGTTTAGTAATTGCACATACCTTTGCAAAATCGAGAAACACCAGCAATTTGAGGCTGCCAGCGAATAACGTGGTCCCAATTCATTACATCTAATTTTGAACTTCCTTCCCAACCGTCCGATCCATTCCTAATCCAACGACAGCAGAACTTCCACGACTTTTTACTGCACACCTTTGATTAACGCCACTCCTCATGGCTCATGTCTCTCCACGATTCCACTTTCAGAACCGTCTGATCGATACAGATCCAACGGCTATAATCTTCTCTGAGCTCACACTCTGCGTCATTTACTCGCTGTAACATTAATGTCCCGCTCTTTTTCTCTGGCTAAATCTAAAACCCAAAGAGAAAATTGCCGTTGTTTTTGTTGTAGACGCAATGCAAGACCAAGCAACGAGTTCAATTGCAGCGAATTCTCTGCCTTCAAGCAGTGAAATATCTTCAAGCTCTGCTCTTCATCTTGAAGTCAAGGAAGGTCCAACTTTGTCACTCATTTCCTTAATTTTTTCTGGCAAAAATTTTAACTTTCTGTACCTGTAAGATCTTTTTATTTTTAAATTTTTATTCTCTCTGCGATTTCAATGATATTTTCCAATTTCCAATCTGGGTTTTGTTGAAATGTGAAAACTTTCATCTGGGTGAAGTTTTCTTCATAAAGTTTGTAGCTTTGAAAAGAAAAAAAAAATTAACTTTCTTCTTGATGATATCAAAAGAAAAATAGGAATTCCCATCTGGGTTTTGTAAAACTCGAGGTTTCTTCAAGTGGGTCGATCTCTGTATATTCCCGGGAATCACTTTCACCGAGAAAAACCTCGAGTCAAAAAATCTTCACTATTTCCACCTCTTGCATTTTTTAATAAAATTTTGTATAAAGTCAAAAAAATTTTGTTACAGTATTTAATAATATAAATATATAAACGGAGATTTTGCTGTGTATGTGTTGTTTTAGGTATGGAGAGTGATGAGGAGATCAGGAGGGTACCGGAGATAGGAGTGGAATCGGCGGGGACCTCAGCCTCGGGAAGAGAGACTGGTTCGGTGGTCGGTCCAGACCGGGTTCAAGTATCAGGCGAAGCTCAGAGAAAGAGAGGCAGAAGTCCAGGTGACAAAGAAAGCAAGCGACTAAAGAGGTTGGTTGGACTTGGACCCCTATCCATGCTAGCATTTCTATTAATTATAATAATAATTACTATTACTTTTTTTATATTTGTTCAGTACCTTTTCTAGCTACTATCTTAAAGCTAGCTAGGCCCTCGTCTTTTTTTTTTTTTTGGTGGTGTCAGTGCCATTTTGGTGATTTTTTGTTTTTGTTGGGGTTGGAAAAAAAGGTTGCTGAGGAATAGAGTATCAGCACAACAAGCAAGGGAGAGGAAGAAGGCATACTTGAGTGATTTGGAAACGAGGGTGAAAGAGTTGGAGAAGAAGAATTCTGAGCTGGAAGAGAGGCTGTCCACCTTGCAGAATGAGAATCAAATGCTTAGACATGTATGTGCCAATCACCATCACACCCTATCCTATCATAACATCATAATCTCATTGCTTTAAATTAGTTTTTTCTTTTGAAGGGCATTTTGGGTATTTTGTATAATTCATTGCATTTGAAGTGTTGATATTACTAACCTATCATTACATGTGACATGCCTACTAATTAACTGAATAGAATTGGAATTGGAAAGAAGAATATTTATGCAATGTAATTGAAATGCAATCAAGGATGCTTAATGAGTAAGGAATATATGGTTAATCATCAAATATGATTGGTAAGGGTCATGGAGATCAGATCTGTAGTCTTATCATTTTCCATCAATAATACACTATTGTACATTGCCCATAAGCTTGTTATTGACAATGAGAGCTAATCGGGTCAGCCAGGGTCTACCTGACCATCCACAGGCCCAAGACATGTCCTTTTCTGCTCTTTTGGGATGGGGATATTACATTTGTGATTTATATTCTTTTTTTCATTGTTTGCTATTCAGGTTTAGGTATGGGATGATCATATTCATTATAAAAAAAAAAAAGATGCAATTGTAGCAGATTTTCTATATGCCCCTTTGTCATTACCCAGAAAATAAAAGGCTAATGGTCATGGTGCATTAACTCATGTTCATCATCGTTGTAACCCACTATATGCATTGGCAATGGCATCCCTTATAGTTAACCATGTGCAACATAGTTTTTCTTTTCCTAGCATGAGGGGTGGTTAATGCCTTTTCAATCAGGATGGGTTACAAGGGGATGTCCAGATATTCATGTGTACATCATATGGTGTAATTAATAATCATGTGACTTGTTAAATAAATTCATGTGGATGGTGAATTGTCATGTCATGAGTTGGTGGAGATTCCTTCAACTCAATTTGGAAGAAAAATTTATACTTTTGCATCCTATTATGTCATTTTATTACTAAAATTTTCTTTCGGTCATTGGTGGAGCAGTTCAAACTAGTCTAATCTACCTTAATCTCAATGCATGACATCTAATTATTTGCAACTTATCTATTTAATTTGCAGATATTGAAAAACACAACAGCAAGCAGAAGAGGAGGAAATAATGGTGCTAGTAATGCCAATGATGGGTCCTTATAAGAAAAGATGAGAGCAGAGATTGTAAGAGATATAAATATTGGGAGGATGAGTGGTTGTACTTAATAATTATAGGTGTATTATGAAAATATCAGGACGAGAATCTTGACGCCCTTAATTATAGATTAGTGTTTTACACAGGATTTCTTCATTTGAATATCTTTTTCTTACCACATTTTCATTTTAATATTCAAAGCTGTGCTCGCATGCACATTGCAAAGCCAAAAAATTATCTCAAGGGTTGGGAAAATTATAGAATATTCTGGCATACTCTCTTCCTCACATTAATTGCAAGTCTATTATGAATTTAATTAGTAGAATTTACTATTATATGAGAGAAAGTATGTGTTTATAGTGCTCTGGAGTGTTTTATAATTACCGGTGGGTGGTGGTATTGGTTGCAGTACCCTAGTGTAAAATTGCTAATTGAAGGGGTCAAGTCATGGTTGTGATGATGTTAGAGCTACTAGTTATGGCATCACGGCAAAGAACAAAATGTCATTTACCTTAAAATTTTCTTTAGTTAGTTTTAAAAATATTTAGGACTATACTATTTTGGTCATAATTTGTCAAACTTATTTTTAAGAATTGTAGTTATTTATATAAATATTATGATAAATTATTTACTGATTGCGATTTTTTTTTGGGTTTATGGTTGGTAATGCTGTAGAATATGTGTATATTTTGTATAGCATGCTTTTGTTTTGGTTTTTTTTTTTTTTTTCCTCGCTTTATACTTTTTGTTTGTTTGTATCCTCCCTCTTCTCTTCTTAATTTTATGATTTTTGTTTGTAAAAATCGTAGGACCATAACACAATTCAAACCTAACTATTACGATCGTATATATTATAAATATGTTGTAAAATAAAAGAAATACTAGGATGAGATAAATAAATTTGAAGATGAGAAAGTACAGAGCTTCTCTATTCAAGTGGCCGACCACATATATAACACACATTATGCATAAGTCGATAGGGGAGGGATACAAAAGAAGTAGATTTGTTACAGGTTGGAGAAATTGCAATTGGATGTCGTGTAAGCCAAGGTGATACCTACGCATAGCACTTTACCATGGACGATCGCTTGCTAGGAAGATGCCTCATTGAAACCTTGCAAAGAAAAAATCTAGTGGGAAAAAATGGGTAGGTTGGGAGTAGTGGCGGGTCTTTGTGTAAGAATCTAAGGAAATGTCTAACCACATTTATGTGTACATATCAAAATGACTAATCTAGTTGCAATTTGCACTCTTCACAATCACTTATAAACCAAGATTTACTTAGTAAATATTCAACGTGGGACCCAACACACACTTGCACAACTTATACTTAGAGAATCTAATCTAATCAAATCAACACAATTTGGGGTATCAAAATTTCCTCAACTTAAATTCCTACCATCCTATTCATGGTCTACGTCTACGTTATGTTGTAGTGCCTCCAAGCCATATGCCATTACCAAGTTTTCTTTGATATCATTTGTATCCAATGTTATCAATTTTTTTCCGTTTTGTCTATTATAAAGGAATATTTTGGTACCAATTAATTACAACATATCATTTTGGGATTATCACTAAAATATATACATATATGTATGTATGTATATATGTATGGGCACAAATACATATTTAACACTCATATTTACTCATCATCAATGAAATAATAAGAATCAAATCAAAATAACGTAGTTTTTTTTTTTTTTTTAAGAGCAAACCATAATGACAACCTTGAATTAGTTGAAATGACTATAAATGATCGAAATGGTCCAAAATTTAACCTGGGGTGGAACAAGGGAGTTTCTCATTTTGGTTTGTATACTGTAATGTTATTTTTTAATTGTTTCAGTTTTAGCCAGAACGAAACATAATTCATAACATCATTTGTGATGAGTCAAGGAAAGAGTTGGCCACATATGTGCCAAAAGGATTAGTCAAGTTGCAATTGTGGTTAATCGCAATCAAATTATATTTGAGTAGCTCATGCAAATATCATTTTTGTGCATGTGGCGAGCACAAGGGTTCTTTAACGGCTCTCTGATTTTACATCTGTCACCAGCCCACTTTGTAAGTTTTATAATCTTAGGTTCATGTTAATCCCAAAATAGGCCCAATCTTTATCTTATATACTACTATCATTTATTTCCCCCATTAAAATACCTAGAATTGGGCTAAAAATGGGATTAAAATATTACTAATAAAGGTAGTTGGTCCCAAGAGCGTGGGCCTTGCTTGACGTGGGCCTGTTAGGCCTTTAACAAAAAATGGGCATTAACAAGTATTAGATCCCAAGATTTCACCTCTTTAGTTTCTCAAAAAAAAAAAAAAAAGATTTCACCTTTTTATGTCCACTAACTTATTATGTTATTATTATTATTATTATTTTTTAAGAACTAACTTATTAACTTACACAATGTGTCAATGTCATTCATGAAAATTCAAAAGAGTAAGCCAAAAAAAAAAAAAAAAAACTTACTTGAGTGTAATTAAAATTTTGTAGCGTGAAATATATAGAATTAGTTTAGCTCTAAGCTTAAACTAAAAGACAGAGGAAAGCTCTCTGTAATTTATATATTTCATGCCTAAGCCCTATGTGCTGACGTGCATGTTTCTTCGGTGAATAATTCTCAATTCTGTATATGTATGTACTAAAGTTGCCTGCATTTTTTGGGTTTCATTTTTTTTTTTTTTTAAAAAAAAAAAAAAAAAAAAGATAGGAACAATATCAATTAAACAAATGCTAATAAAAAACTCTCAAGCTTAGCTAAAATTAGAATATCTTCATGTTCGAAGCACACGATGCATGTGCATATTAGCAATGGCAACTTTTTGTTTTGCTAAATCCAAATTCCACCAAAAAAAGGAACTTGGCAATGGCAACTTGCCTATTGCCAGAGGTCACCATGATAGACAAATTTAAATTGTACTACTCCTATGTCCTACAAGGAAATGCAAATGTAGTTCTTTGAATCTTTTTACAAAATAATAAATGATAATAATAAAATATGTAGTATTAATGGTACTTTTTGTTGACACCGACAGAGTACATCTTTAGCTGCGCGCGAAATATATAGGAAAAAATTTATCAAAAAAGAATAGCACCCCTTTGCATGCACTAGCTACTTTGTACTTTGAACCTTTGTAGAATGTGATAAATAATAAACATCTCTTGAATATATGCAAGATAAATAAATAAATAAAGTTTGCAAGTGTGATTACTAATTTCAACCCATTTAAACCTACTCATAAGACTTATCACTGCTAAAATTTAAGAGCATGTTTGGGTTGAGGGGAAGAATAGAGAGAAGAATAGAGTAGAATAAAATTAACTAAAAATAGATTAATTTTTGGTTAATTCTATTCTACTCTCCTTCCTTCCATTCAATTCAAATGAATCACAAAATTTTAGACTCGCAAGATGACAAACTATGAAGATTTCCTACCACGATACTACCTTTGCAAGAGGTATTTAAATTAGAGTAAAGAAGTGTGTAGCCAAACAGACCTAATTATAAAAATAAAAATAAATAAATAAAAGAGAAAAAAACTGAGTGACTTGTAATTTTCAAACAATGATATGAATTGGATATATTTATACATCATTAAACAAAAGAATTGAATATTTATACATCATTAGAAAAAAGAATTAAAGCATGCATAATTCGAGTCCACCGACAGCCACCTTGAGTAGAAAATAGGAGCTACCGACAATAACCGGTAAGCCCAAAGGACAGGCTGTTCACAGCAATTATTAACACTCACAAACATTTGCCGGTTGCCCCTTCCGTCCCTGCCTTGACAGAGACGGCTTAACAGATTAACCAAGGTACGTGTCCTAATGTTATTGGGTGGCTTTGTCCAGCACCAATCTGTTCTTGACACGTCATAAACACAATTCATTTGGTCCTGTGAAAAGCGAGACTGCGAAATGTGAATCGTGAATGATACCCTATGCAAGTCGTTTTGTCCCATTGTTTAGCTCAGCTCACAGTTGGCTCGAGGTCGACTCCAAAATCCAAATGTCTTCTTCAATATACTAATGGTTTTAAATTCTTGAAGAGATATTTATTAAGATTTCTAAAACATATCTCATTTTACCATTTTAAATACTATTTTATCTATTATATCATATTATTTTACAATACACACCACATTCCAACTTTTATTTTATCATACAACATATTAAAATAATATATCTATACAAACACTGCACACCTTGGTATAATGGTCACTCTACAAGTATAAATTCTTGTGGGGTGTGGGGGGAAAATGTCAAGGTTCAAGTATCTAGGAAGGAGACTCACACACAAATACACTTAGATTATGCTAGAATAGAGTAGAATTCTATCTTATAATATATATATATATATATATATCTACACAATAAAATAATAAAACCCAAAACCCAATAAAATATTTTTTTAAAAAATACCATCTTGCTACAGTACAATCATAAAAGTAGGATGGGACGATAGCTCAATAGTAAAAATTTTTAGAATTGGAAGTGCTGGTAATGCAAGATTTATGGGGTTTGATGCTAAATTTTAGCATAATTGAAGTTTGGGCAAGCCGAATATTGATGCTCTTGTAATAGTTGGAATTCTGGATAGAGTATTTTTTTTTTTTTATCTCTCTCTCCCAAAAAAAAAAAAAATTATAGAATACTTACTTATCTTACCTTTCAAAATAAAATTTAATATTAGATAAATATTGCTTTTTTATATTATATTATATATATAATGATTAATGAGTTTATTATATTATATTATATTATATATATATATATATATAATGATTAATGAGTTTATATTCAAACTAGATATAGTGTAAACCGACTTATTTACACCCTCCAATACCAGTGTAGCATGTTAGCTTTTACAAATAAATGATAAAGCACTTGTACACATAATCACATCTCAATAAAATCCTATTTACATAAACTAAAATCTAAAAATAAAAAAACTCACACTCAACTTGGACTAACAACCACCACAACGAAAAGTCGCCGAAAATGTTGCCAAAGACATAGCTAGAACCACAAATTCTTGCTGCAATTACAATTCAAACACAACCCAAAACCACAAATGTGATTCATAACCACCAAACGTACCTCGGTACCAACCAAAATTCCAAGCACCACCTAGAGACAAAACCCATTGTGGGGCACAAGAATTTAAAAAGGTATTTGCGCCACGTGTCCTACCCATGGTCGAGGAGGCCACCGCCTTACCAACGAGGTCACACACTCGGACAATAAGGCCACGTCAATGGCACGTTACCAGAGGAGGTCATACTGTAGAGAAAGAGTTTTGAGAAGGGGGTTAGCACTGACATAACTGAAAGGATGGTGACTGCCACCACATTTAATGGACCCCACCAAACCTCCTGGCTGCATTTGTGTGAAGAAAACCTTTGAATAGTATTGTCTTGACTGCCCCAACTCACAAGGGCTTGGGAAGGTGTCTAATGGGACAAGCACTCAAGTAGTGGCCTGGACAATCAACAAATGAAGGGTCAAGATCATCTAAAAGGAGCTATATAACATAAGAGACCTTCTAGGGAGAGAGATCTGAAAAATATGTAGAGAACACACTGTAGCAACAAGAATTGAAATTGTATCCAAGTCCAAAAGAACTAAATTCAAGAATCATTCTCCTCGAACTTCGCCGAGGAAGGATTGCCTTATTATCTTACCTTTCAAAATAAAATTTAATATTAGATAAATATTGCTTTTTTATATTATATTATATATATAATGATTAATGAGTTTATTATATTATATTATATTATATATATATATATATATAATGATTAATGAGTTTATATTCAAACTAGATATAGTGTAAACCGACTTATTTACACCCTCCAATACCAGTGTAGCATGTTAGCTTTTACAAATAAATGATAAAGCACTTGTACACATAATCACATCTCAATAAAATCCTATTTACATAAACTAAAATCTAAAAATAAAAAAACTCACACTCAACTTGGACTAACAACCACCACAACGAAAAGTCGCCGAAAATGTTGCCAAAGACATAGCTAGAACCACAAATTCTTGCTGCAATTACAATTCAAACACAACCCAAAACCACAAATGTGATTCATAACCACCAAACGTACCTCGGTACCAACCAAAATTCCAAGCACCACCTAGAGACAAAACCCATTGTGGGGCACAAGAATTTAAAAAGGTATTTGCGCCACGTGTCCTACCCATGGTCGAGGAGGCCACCGCCTTACCAACGAGGTCACACACTCGGACAATAAGGCCACGTCAATGGCACGTTACCAGAGGAGGTCATACTGTAGAGAAAGAGTTTTGAGAAGGGGGTTAGCACTGACATAACTGAAAGGATGGTGACTGCCACCACATTTAATGGACCCCACCAAACCTCCTGGCTGCATTTGTGTGAAGAAAACCTTTGAATAGTATTGTCTTGACTGCCCCAACTCACAAGGGCTTGGGAAGGTGTCTAATGGGACAAGCACTCAAGTAGTGGCCTGGACAATCAACAAATGAAGGGTCAAGATCATCTAAAAGGAGCTATATAACATAAGAGACCTTCTAGGGAGAGAGATCTGAAAAATATGTAGAGAACACACTGTAGCAACAAGAATTGAAATTGTATCCAAGTCCAAAAGAACTAAATTCAAGAATCATTCTCCTCGAACTTCGCCGAGGAAGGATTGCCTTGCTTTAAACTTGTCTTTCTTTGCTGTCTTAATAACTTTGATCCATTGAGGCCTAGCTCTTAAGCTCATTCTCTACAAATTCTTTGTGTGTGGGCTCTTTGGGCCTTAACCCATTCATCATTTGGGCTTAGGAGCCAAAACCTACCCTTACACCCACCATACGTACCTCAGTCCGAGCCAAAAAGCTCGCTACCTTTGAAGTCAATGTCAGAAATTTTCCTTCCACACACCACCAAACTAACTTTAGGCACCGATCTGGACAAGGAGGGAGAAAGTGATGACTTAGGTCTAGGTCAACTCAATTGAAGAGAGAGAGAGAGAGAGAGAGAGAGAGAGAGAGAATGATATGATTGATAAAGAGAGGAGATGATTTGGGTTTGATAGCTATTCAATTTCAGCCATAGAGATTTAGAGATAAATTTCTCTAAATGATTTGATTTAGATAGAGGATATGTGTGAGAGACCTTGAAAAAAGTGTCCCTAAAAAGAGAGATTCGGGTTCCTTTTGGGGCATCTCTCTTTTTGGGTAAGTGGTGTGAAGTTGCCACTTATTTTTTATGCAAAAAAAGAAAAAGAAAAAATAAATTTATACAAATACATGACTAAATTGTTATCTTCGTTGATTGAACAAAAAATTACATATCTTGAAAACTTGAAAATTACATAGCTTTGGATCCTAGTTACAATCTACCACAAATACATGGCTTGTTGTCCTAGTTACATTCTACCCAAAATAAGAAAAAGTAAAGACAATGCTAGATCTACTTAACCAATGACATAAATCCAGAGGTTAGGTTATGGAATGGGAAGTTGTTAGGCACCCATTCCACCCAGACAGAGTCTGGTCTTTTAGACTTTTGTGACCAATGTACCATTTGATGCATGTCATGAATGATATGTTGAACATGTGAAACAAAGATCAAATCACATAAATTATTCATGAATGAAGTCTCTTCTTTTATTTAAAAAAAATTCAAATCTGTTTTGATTGGTAAAATTGATTTTGATTTGTCAAAATACCAGATCTGTTTTATAGTGTAGAAAAAAATGGTTTTTGATGATAAAAATTTCAGATTTGTGTTTATCACATCAAATAAAGTCTTTTCGTTTGAAAAGTATTGATTTGTTTTGTGATGATAAAAAAAAAATGGTTTTTAATAACAGATAAAATCAGATATGTTTTTATATGTTTTAAAAAGAATGAAAAAGATTTTTATTTTTATTTTTTATTTTTAAGAAGAGAGATTCACTCATAATATGAATTTATGCAATCATGAATTAAACAAAACAAACACAAACACAATCATGATTTATCTTTTTCTTTATTTCAAAAAATCAGCATGCATTAAAAAAATTAGATTTGTATCTAAGGAAGATACAAATTAGTTTTGATTAAGGAAAATTCAAATATACATCTAAGGAAGATGTAGATCTATTTTATTGTGAAGAAAAATTCAAATCTACATCTAAGGAAAATGTAGATTTGTTTTATTGTGAAGAAAAATTTAGATCTACATCTAAGGAATATGCAGATATGTTTTATTGTGAAGAAAAATTCAGATTTACATCTACTGAAGATGTAGATCCACTTTATTTGAAGAAAAATTCAGATCTACATCTAATGAAGATGCATATCTGTTTTTATTTTAAGAAAAAGAATTGGTTATATGCAAATTATTGAAATTAAAAAAAAAAAAAAGATCATAACAATTATAAAATATTTAAAATCATGCTTTAAACAAAACAATAATTAGCAATTCATATTATAGATAACTAAATAGAAAAATATATGCATCATCACAAAAGAGAAGAATAAAGAAAAAGGGTTAGAAAGCAAGCTCTTGCATGAGCACTCTTCTTCTTGAGAGGATGTTTTAGGGTTCAAAGAAATTTATGCAATTCTCTTTGAAACCTAAAAACCCTATTTTAAGCAGCAACACTCAGAGAGGGGATCAGAAAATATGAGCAATTTGAGAGCCTAAAACGTATGTCTCCCAGAGTGTAAAAAAAAGTGCTAAATTATGAGATTTAGTCCCTATTTATCGAGGTCAGAGGACTTTAAAAAATAGGCACGGATGATTAGGGTGTGAATCCAAACGCATCCTTTTGCGAAAAGATCGAAAAGGGTGTACCTTATTGTCACCTAAAGGTCGTTGGGCCAAAGCCCAACAAAGGAAAATTTGGCCCAACAAAGCGTCGAATTGTCCTTTGGACACCGAACACTCTTTCGTGTTCGGGTGCCGTTTGGACTCCTCTTCTAGGGTTTTTTGACCAGTCCTTGTACCTAGATGTGTTTTCATCATCCATCTATGATTTTTCATCTCTTTTCTGGATAATTAAAGTTATTCAAGAACAATTATCTTGTTGATAAATAATCTAAAATAAATCTTGATAAAGTTTAGATTATCCACAATTTTACTGTTATCCAATCATTCATTTTATTTCTATGCATGCAATCCTATTTTAAACATTAATTATCAACCAATCACAGAATTATTTAATTAATTTTAATGGTTTAACTAATCAAAATTAATTTAAACTAATATGTGTTGTCGACCTTATCTAAATGCAATGCAAGTTGACCGTGCAAACTTGATCATTTGATATCTTTTAATCCGATGGTCCGATTTGAGAATCGGAAACACCGTTGCGACCGTTAGGATCTTAAGATCATTTTTATGATATGGAATGAATGAATTAATGCATGTAATGCAGGAACCAATTGATGCATGTAATGCAATCATGATTTTTGAGGTACATGGATGGTCATTTAAGTCATTCTCCTTGATTAAATCATGGGTGAAAAGTTGAGTGTCTACAATATGATTTTGGCCCCTCACTTGAATTGCCCAAGCCTAGTTCAAAACCCACCAACATCACCTCCGTTGGCCTCCAATTCTAAGAACTCTACCATAAGCCCCACAACTTCTCTCACTCTACCAAGCCCCATCCTCCTACACCGATCATGTTCCTCTCCTTGTTTATTTGTGGTTTGTATATGTATGTGTTGAATTTACGGTTTCGATAATGTCTTCGGTGGCATCTCTGGCGACTTTCCGATATGGTGGTTAGCCCATGTTGAATCTGAGTTTTTTTATTTTCAAATTTTAGTGTTATTAGGTATTATTGAGATGTGATTGTGTGTGTGAAGGCACATTCATTAGCTTGTAAAATTTTGACGTGGAACACTAGTAAAGGAAGGTGTAAATAAATTGGGTTTATTCCACATCTAGTTTGAATTTAAAATCTTTTATAATTGGTGATATAGTTCGTTGTGATTGGAATAATTTCACTTTCAAATAGGTCCGCCACTTACAACATTTTTACTGTATCTCTTGAGGTATGGGGGAATAAAACTCAACCCCAAGTGTAGACACTCGATTTTGCACTTCTAATTTAATATTAGAAGATGACTAAAATGACCATTTCAAGTACCCAAAAATTATAGTTGCATTTCTTGCATTAAATCATTCATCACATTGTCATAAAAATGATCTTGAGATTCAAACGGTCACGACAATATGCCCGGTTCCCAAATTGGACCGTCAAATTGAAAGATATCACAAGATCCAGTTTTCACAGTCTATATGTATTCATTTGGGTGGAGCTGATCACATGTGATTAATTGAAATTAATTTTGATTGGTTAAGGATTAAAATTAATTAAATGAATTTTTGTGATTGGTTAAGTATTTTGCTTAAAGTGAGATTTGTTGCATGGGATTAAAACAAATAAGCTGATAATATTTAAAGACTGTAGATAATTAGGCTTTTGGAATAATTACATTCAAATAATTATTTTTAAAATCCTAATTATCACTTTGGGATGAGGTTTATCATGAAAATAACTCTAAAATTCATCAAAATACAATTTTAGACTAGAAAAACACTTCAAAAACGTGCTAATCAAGTAGCAGATTTTAGATTCAAGTTCCAAGGAACTTTTTTGGTATAGTAGAATTTAAACCTCGGACTACGCTATTTTTGGAAAAGTTGTAGAGAATCAAATTTCCCTTCAACTGTCAAAATTTTAGCTTAATCCAAATTTTGAGTAAAAAGATATGATCAAAATACCGAAACTTGTTTTGATTTGCAAAATCATATTACTCTTATCCAAATCTCTTTTTTTTTTAGGATTTTCCCCATACGTTTTTTGCTTATTTTTTAAGTCAATTAGACTTAATTTTTAAGCAAACCTAGCTTATTTACTAAGCAACTAACACCTCTATAAATAGGGAAGGCCTCCCTACATTCAGGACCCTTTTTCTGACCCTTCTCTCCTTTTACGTTAAAGAAATTCTAGAAGTTTTGCTTTAGGAATTTCTTTTCTAGTAAGTGGCTCTTATTCTATATCTTTAATGAATTTTCTCTTTGATTTCTAAAGAACTCTCTCCTTGTGGGACATGTTCATGGAGGTAAGTTTCTATCTTCTTTTTTTCACATGTTCATATAACTGATTCAATTCTTCATGCTCTTAACATGTCCTTCCTTTTGTTTGCCTTGATTCTTTTTTGGTTATGTGATGTATGTTTTAGCATATGCATTTACTATTTATGTAATGATGTAATGCATGCCATTTAATATTAGGTTTGTTGCTTTATGTTAAACAAAAATCAGATCTGAAATATTTTTCCAAAATCTCATTGTTTCCTTAAACAAAAATCAGATCTGGAATATTTTTCCAAAATCTCATTGTTTTTGTTAAACAAAAATCAGATCTGAAATATTTTTCCAAAACCTTATTGTTTTCTTTAAACAAAAATCAGATTTGAAATATTTTTCTAAAACCTCATTGTCTTCCTTAAACAAAAATCAGATCTGAAATGTGGGGGGGAAAATCCAGAGCTACTTAATGGGCCCAGGACACCCTGTTAAAGACTATTATATTTCCGAGGAGCAATATGTAGTTGGGGCGGCCCATCTGAAGCAGGGAGCCCAGAAGCAAAGGGGGAGTACCGTCCGAGGAGGTCATCACTGGTCCGAAGACGTCTTACTCCTCGGCCACAAATAGCCTTGATCAAACAAACGTGTGGAAGGTCTGAATAATCTTCCTAACAATTCCAATGATAATGATAAGCCCTGGGGTGGATCCGGAGATGATCAGAACTAAAAAATATCTAAAGGAAAAGCTACTACCACCGTATTTAATGCACTGCAACAGCTTTTTTGGCCGTATTTATGTGGAGAAGACCCCTAAACAGTGTAACCTCGGCTACCGCCACTCACAAAAGACTAAAGTGGACACATGACGTGACATGCATTTAAGTAGATACGCGGATGAAGAACAGGTGGACGATGGAGATGATAGGAGAGGAGGCTATATAAAGAAGAAGGGTCCCTGATAAGAGGGGACGAAGAAGAGAGAGAGAAAGAGAGAGAAAAGTTTTACTGTAACTCTGAATGTTGTAATCACTGTTCACTTAATAAAACATCTCTTCGGACATTCATGCATGGAGTTGTTCAAGCATTAGTTCATGTTATCATTCCTGCAGGTAACCTAGCCAGCCATTGTGTACTTCATAACCAGCCTAGTTCTCTCGCCCACTCTCTACAAATCTATTGTCCTAGGTTCGCTGGGCCTTCAACCCATATCTTTTGGGCTTGGGCTGTCAAAACTGACCCTACATGAAATATTTCCAAAATCCCATTGTTTTCTTTAAACAAAAATCAGATCTGAAATTTATGTTAAAAAAATTCATTCTTTTCACTTTAAAAAAAATCTAATCTGAAATTTCTTTTGAAACCCTTTTTTTTTTTTAATTAAACAATTAGATTTGGATTTTCCTTTTGGAGATCCATTCTGTTATTTAATTAAGAAATTAGATTTGAGAATTTTTTAGAAAAATCTTTTCTCTATTATTTTAAAAAAATCAGATCTAAATTTTTATCACAAAATTCATTTTGCTAATTTGAAACTTATCATAAAAAAAATTTTCTTTTCACAAATAAAATTTAGATGTAATTTCCCTTTGCAAAAATGCAACAGATCTAGTATTTTGCATATTAAACAATTTTAGATCTAGGAATATTGACACAATAGTTTGCATGCCATTTTTTATGGGTATTTAATAGTCATTTAAAATCTAGAAGTCTAGACTCTGTTTTGGTAGGGTGGGTGCACAACACCTTCTCATCCTGTAACCTAGCTCTCGAACCTTAGAATTTTAGGTTGATAGAACTAGTGCTTTATTTTATTTTTGGCGGATTGTATCTAGGACCAAAGCTTTGTATTTTTTTTTTACATAAATTGTATCTAGGATCAAACCCTTGTAAAGATATTCTACCAAATTGTATTTGTATAATCCATTAATGAAATTTGAGGTATTTTGGACATGTGAATTGTGTATTGTATTTTTTCTTCTTCTTCTTCTTTTTTTAATAAAAAAAAAAAAAAAGTTACGACTCCACACATAATCTTGAAAAGGGAAGGTGCCAATGCCTAAACCCTTTTTTGAGAGTACCTAGTTTTCCAGTCTCTCATAGTGGCGATTCCGCTAGGCATGTCGAGGGGCTAAACTTCACATTAGACTTTAAATGACCAATTGAATACCCTTGTTTTTGTATGATGTTTTTGTTTGTCTAGTTGCTTATGTTTGTGTATTGTTTGTATACTATCTTATTTGAAAATGCCATGTTGGTTGTTAAAAGCTTTCCCTAACTATCATAGTGTGTGCCATCAAAACAACAAATATGCATGTACCCATCTCAACATATGGTGGTAGTAATCATGGATCACCGGTCTTCTTAGATTCAGGTACCCAGTAGTGAACTCACCAACTCATAGCTCAAAGTCACTGGATCATTTCTTGTTGACTAAAAGGATAGACCATGCCGTTCGAACCAGCATAATGTTCATTACATTACAAGTTGGGAGGTGTAATGTCCTAACTATGGGAAACAATAAAACAACAAACCCACCCTGCAATGTAATGACTTAAAACCTGTCCTTAGGCCGGTCTATGTTAAAATTGCATTGCATATTGTGTGTGTTTGACCATTGTTTGAGCCATGGTGATCCCAAGTTCAATACTTTGGCCTATCATAATTGTTTGAATGTTGTGTGTTATGTGAACATGATTTTTTTTTTGGACAAATATGACATGCATTGAGGCAGAGAATTTGGTCAAGATCAGAGGGAAGTCTCCAAAGAGAATCCAAGAATGATAGCCAAGTCAACAGTTCCAATTCCAAGCCTATCACATAAGGTTCATGTCTTCCCTTAGTTGAATTTGTCTTGCCACCATAGTGTTTAGTAACTCTTGAGCGCTCGTTAGCTCTTCAGTGTTTTAGTGCTCCTTTCCCTTTGCCATGGTGACAGAGTAACTGGATTTCTTGTGGTTTGGGCTATCTTGCAAGTTGAACATGAGGTTGTGGTGTTGTAACTGCGGGGTGCCTTCTACACTTAAGGGCTTTAGTATTGTGATAGGCTTGGAACTGGAACTGCTAGCTTGGCCATCCTTCTTGGATTCTCTTTGGAGTCTTTCCTCTGATCTTGACCAAATTCTCTGCCTCAAAGCATGTCATATTTCTCTAAAAAAAAAAAAATCCATGTTCATACAACACACAACATTCAAACAATTATGATGGGCCCAAGTATTGAACTTAGGCTCACCATGGCTCAAACAATGGTCGAACACACACCATATGCAATGCAATTTTAACATGGACCGGCCTAAGGACAGGGTGTAAGTCATTACATTGTAGGGTGGGTTTGTTGTTTTATTGTTTCCCATAGCTAGGACATTACACCTCCCACCTTGTAATGTAATGAACATTACACTAGTCCGAATGACATGATCTATCCTTTTAGTTAACAAGAAATGATCCAGTGACTTTGGGCTATGAGTTGGTTAGTTCACCATTGGGTACCCGAATCTAATGAAGACTGGTGATCCATGGTTACTATCACCATATGTTGAGATGGGTACATGCATATTTGTTGTTTGATGGCACACACTATGACAATTAGGGAAAGCTTTTAACAACCAACATGGCATTTTCAAATAAGATATTATATAAACAATACACAAACATAAGAAACTAGACAAACAAAAACATCATACAAAAACAAGGGTATTTAATTGGTCATTTAAAGTCTAATGTGAAGTTTAGCCCTCGACATCCCTAGTAGAGTCCCCACTGTGTGAGACTGGAAAACTAGGGTGCTCTTAGAAAATGGTGTAGGCATCGGCACCTTCCATTTTTTAGGATTCAATGGAGTCGCCACTTATTTTATAAGTAAAATAAGAAAACGTTACAACTTACAATATATCTTGAATAGTATGCATCTTTATTGATTGGAAACAAATTACATCTTGGTAGAAAGAACTTTACGTTACTTTGATTCCTAGGTACAATCTAATAAAAAGAAAAATACAAAACTTTGTTTCCTAGTTACATTCTACCCAAAATAAAATAAGACACTAAATCTACCAACCTAAAATCCTAAGGTTCAGGGGCTAAGTTACAGGAGGGAAAGGTTTTAGGCACCCACCCTGCCTAGACAGAGTCTGGTCTTCTAGACTTTAAATGATCTTTTAAATACCCATAAAAAATGACATGCAAACTATGAGAAGTTTCAAATTAGCAAAATGAAGTTTGTGATAAAAATTTAGATCTATTTTTTTAAATAACATGGAATGGATTTTTTTTTTTGAAAAGTTCCCAAATTTGATTTCTTAATTAAATAAGAGAATGGATCTCCAAAAGGAAAATCCAAATCTGATTGTTTAATAAAAAAAAAACATAATGGGTTTTAAAAGAAATTTTAGATCTGACTTTTTTAAAGTGAAAAGAATGAATTTTTTAAGATAAAATTCAGATTTGATTTTTGTTTAAAGAAAACAATGGGATTTTGGAAAAATATTTTAAATCTGATTTTTGTTTAAGGAAGACAATGAGGTTTTGGAAAAATATTTCAGATCTGATTTTTGTTTAACAAAAACAATGAAAATTTTGAAAATATTTCAGATCTGATTTTTGTTTAACGAAAACACGAGACTTTGGAAAAATATTTCAGATCTGATTTTTGTTTAACAAAAACAATGAGGCTTTGGAAAAATATTTTAGATCTGATTTTTGTTTAACAGAAACAATGAGATCTTGGAAAAATATTTTAGATCTGATTTTTGTTTAAGGAAAACAATAAGATTTTGGAAAAATATTTTAGATTTGATTTTTGTTTAAGGAATTAATGAGATTTTGGAAAAATATTTCAGATCTGATTTTTGTTTAACATAAAGCAATAGACCTAATATTTAATGGTATGCATTACATCATTACATAAATACATATGCTAAAACATACATTGCATAACCAAAAAAGAATCAAGGCAAACAAAAGGAAGGACGTGTTAAGAGCATGAAGAATTGAATCAGTTATATGAACATGTGAACAAAAAGAGATAGAAACTTACTTGTATGAACGTGTCCCACAAGGAGAGAGTTCTTCAGAAATCAAAGAGAAAATTTTTTAAAGATCTAGAATAAGAGCCACTTAATTAAAAAGAAATTCCTAAAGCAAAGCTTTCAGAATTTCTTTAACGTAAGAGGAGAGAGGGGTAAGAAAAGGGGTCCTGAATGTTGGGAGGCCTCCCTTATTTATAGAGGTATTATTTTCTTAGAAAATAAGCTAGGTTTGCTTAAAAAGTAAGTCAAATCAGCATAAAAAATAAGCAAAAAACGTATGGGAAAATCCTAAAAAAATGAGATTTGGATAAGAGTTAGCTGATTTTTCAAATCATAACAAGTTTCAGTATTTTGATCATATCTTTTTACTCAAATATCAGATTAAGCTGAAATTTTGACATCTGAAGGGAAATTCGATTCTCTATAACTTTTCCAGAAATGGCCTAGTTCTAATTTGGAGTTATACCATGCCAAAAGTTCCTTGGAACGTGAATTTGAAATCTGCTACTTGATTAGCACATTTTTGAAGTGTTTTTCAAGTCTAAAACCGTATTTGGACGAATTTTAGAGTTATTTTCACGATAAGTCTCATCCCAAAGTGATAATTAGGATTTTTAAAAGAATTATTTTGAATGTAATTATTCCAAAAGCCTAATTATCTACAATCTTTAAATATTATCAGCTTATTTGTTTTAATCTCAGGCAACAAATCTCACTTCAAGAAAAATACTTAACCAATCACAAAAATTCATTTAATTAATTTGAATCCTTAACCAATCAAAATTAATTTCAATTAATCGCATGTGATCAATTCCACCCAAATGAATATATGCAAACTGTTCAATCTGACAGTCCGATTTAAGAATCGGGCATATTGTTGTGACCGTTAGAATCTCAAGATCATTTTTATGTCAATGTGATGAATGATTTAATGCACAAAATGCAACTATGATTTTTGGGTACTTGAAATGGTCAATTTAGTCATCTTCCAAAATTAAATTAGGCGTGCAAAATCAAATGTCTACACCAAGCCTGAACAAAAAGGGCAGTAAACCCCAATGACATTAGTTTGAGAAAACAAAATTAACTTAATGTTAAACATTTTGTAGACTAACCTGCCCTTTGGTTTTAGGTTCATTATGATTTTTTATTTTTTTAATGTTTCCTACGTCTTTGCTAAAACATATTTCAAGAACCTCTTAAAAAAAAAAAACTTTAGCGACTTAATTGCAACTTTCCAAATAATGCTTTGAAATTGTAAACTAAATACACAATGTTCCCTGTTCTTTTGGCTGGGGCATATTTTCAAGGATGCTAGCTGCTTACTCAATGGCCTCAGATGGGTGGAGCTCAAATGTGTAAAAAAAAGTCTAATTTAGTGGCTCACTCGCTTGCTAGGTATGCGAGAGAAGAGTCGGATGAAGTTATTTCGTTAGAGGACTCTCCTCCTTCGGCTATGGAGGCTTTGTATTTGAATTCTATTTCTATCCAATGAATGAAAGTCTGAATTTTGTTTCACAAAGAAAAAAAAACATTGAAATTATGAGGAGTATCAATTGCAACTTGATAACTAATTTTGGTGTGTCAATACAGATTTGACTAGTACTTTTCCTTAGATTGTTATAATTGGTATCGTAGCCGACCCGAATATTCTATGTGGTCTTGGAGACATTTCCTTACAACGTGGGTCCTAAAGACGATGTTAAGAATTTAAGTGGGAAAATTGTGATACCCAGAAAAAAGAAAAGAAAAGAAAAGAGTGGGCATCCACTTGGTGCAATCACACCATGGAAGATATAATTTTTATCTATATAATTTGGATATTAACTTATATAAAATGTAGTGCATCATATTATATAAGGAGAAAAAATGAGGGAAAAAAAGGGTGAGGACATCAATTTGTGCAACCACACCATGTAGGACACAACTTTTAATATAAGTATATAATATGATATAACTAAGAAATAAACTTATATAATATAAATTTTATTGTGAATGTTATGACTGCAATAAATAGATGACTGATTATTATAGAGTTTTATTATTTTTATATAGTATGCAGAAGATTTTATGGTTTCACTTGGAAGGATGATTTTGCATATAGATAGGTTATATATATACAAATTATGTGAATATCTGTACTTTAAGTTAATAAGAGCATTTGCAGCAGTGGTGGCAAAATTTTCGCTATTTAGCTACACAAAAAGTCACTTTATCTATTTTACCTCCACACATACTACAGCAGTGGATCTATTTTAGCTTTCAACACATCACAATAAAATAATATAACAACTACAATAAAATAATATATCCTACTATAAAAAAAAAATCCACTCTACCATTAGTCACAGCCAAAGCCACACCCATCACCACCACCACCACCGCCGGCCACAACCACCCTCTACTTTGGCAACCACAGCACAACATAGAAAAAAAAAAAAACCAAAAAAACAAAACCAAGGATCAAGCCACTGCCAAAGCCAAAAATCCACTGTCAAAGCCAAAATAATCCTCCACCACCACAACCAAAATCCACACACCCATTGACAAAATCATCCACCACCACTACCATAGCCAAAATCAACCACCACCACCACAGCCACCAAACCCATATTAAAAAATTAAAAAAAAAAAAAAAAAAAAAACTCAATCACAACAAAGAGAAAAGACCAAACCCATATTAAAAAATTAAAAAAAAAAAAAAAAAAAAAACTCAATCACAACAAAGAGAAAAGAGAGATGGGCGTGGCAGCGATGGCTTGCGGGAGCTGGGTCGGCGAGTTAGGTTGGTCAAGAGAGGTGAGAGTGACTGAGAGAGTGGGTTGGCGAGCTTGGTTGGCGGAACAGATCGGCGATGAGGAGTGGCCGGCGAGTTGAGGGAGTGGCCGGCGAGCTGAGGGATGAGGGAGATGAGGGAGTGGCCGGCTTGCTAGAGAGAAAAAAATTGAGGAAGAAAGAAGAAAGAGAGAAGCCGGAGAGAGAGAGAATAGGAAAAGATTATTTAATGAGAGATGAGAGAGAAATGTAATAAATTTTTTTTTTTTTTACCTGTGAGCTATAGTACACATCTAAATATAGATGTGTACTGTAGCTATGGAGCTAAATCTTTTAGATTTAGCTCCATTGCTGCGTGATTTTTTTGTGATTTTGAGCTAAAAATATAGCATTATACCTATATAGCACCACTGCTGTGAGTGCTCTAAGTTACGGTTTAAAAAAAACAGTTTTAATGAAAATATAATTAAAATTTAGGATATAATTTGAAATTGTCCTGAATCATATTAGAATTATATGATTTATCCAAGTTTTAATTTTTTTTTTGTTATACAAGATAGAAATTTTACTCTAACCTAATTTATGTGTATATGTGTGTGAAGTTCCCTCATAGAAACTTGAATATCGACTCTTGGCCTCCACACCCCATAAGTACTTATAATTATGGAATGACCATCGCACCAAAGGTGTGCGGCGGTAAGACCTAACTCTTTACCACAATTTTGACTTGTAAGACCTAACTTTTATTATATGGTATATTATTTGACTTAAAAAATGAGTTAGATAAACTCATAAAAGTATAGATGTAATTTAAAAAATAAAGTTTTAAAAAGTTGTATACAAACCAAATAATAGTGAACAAGCTAAAAATTATAATTTATTTAATAGGATTAGTAGTCATAGGTTGGATTAATATAAAGATAAAAACAGAATATATTGGTGATGGAGTAAAGCT
This sequence comes from Quercus suber, assembly GCF_002906115.3. NCBI lineage: Eukaryota > Viridiplantae > Streptophyta > Magnoliopsida > Fagales > Fagaceae > Quercus > Quercus suber. The sequence continues at coordinate 342,393 of NW_027069972.1, forward strand.
TAATATGGACTAATGCTGTACACACCACAATATTTTGATCTTTTTCATTGGTTAAGGTGATAAATTGATATTATTAGTTTTCATGTCAGTCAACAACTAATGCTACTTTTTGTCACTTAGCTAAGGTGGAATTTAAACTCAAAGGGTTGACTTAGTAGTTTCTAAGATCTCATGATATTTATAAAATCATAGGTTTGAAACTTTTTGCTAGCATCTTAGGGTTACACTCACAAGGTTCCTCTATATAATAACCTAGTGAATGAGATGACAAGTTTGCATTCACTCGAGAAAATAGTCAAATTAACTAAAGTGGAAATTAAGGGGCCGTTTGATACATGTGTTTAAACACGTACTTTCAGTTTTTAAACAATATTACATATATTTTTATACATTTTTTCATTTACACAAATTTTTAAAAATTAAAAATAATGTGACTAGAACAACGTTACCAAATGATCCGAATATATAATATTTCGGTTAAAAGAAAAGCAAAAAAGGAAATATCTTTAAAATAAAGCCGGATTGGGAAGGAGCCGTTGCTGACTAACTTGGTCAGCAATTGGCGCGGAGCCGCGATGGGTTAGGTATGCATGCAACAGGTCCAGCCGGTAGATCATTACTATTATTATTATTTAAATAAAAAATCGAACAGAGAGAGAAAAAGACAATAAAGAGACAGCTTAGATAGATGCGTGGAGGAGAGCTGGAAGTGAAGAGACTGTAGAGCAAACAAATAAAGACTGTTGAGACTTAGAGAAAGCGAAGAGAGAGAGAGAGAGAAATGGCGTCTTGAATGGGCGCAGAATTCACAGCCTTTGGCTCTCTCTCAAGCCCACAACACGGATCTGTCTGTATGTTCTGATTTTTGAAAACAAAAAAATAGCATTTTGAGGAAACAAACAACATGGAAGCTAATGCGGGAATGGTGGCTGGGTCACACAAGAGGAACGAGCTGGTCCGGATTCGCCACGATTCCGATAGTGGGGTCAGTGATTTTTCTACTTACCCATTTCCGATTTTCACTCCCTTATTAGTCTAATCCATTTACTGCACTGTGGTTATGTGTGTGTGTATGTGTGTGGAAGTGAGTGGAAGCTCAAAATCGATGCTTTTTCTCTAATGGGTAGTGGCATTTTTGGTTAGTTTTGGGGATTTCTCATGTGGGTGTCTATATTTGAACGCTGTTTTGGTTTCTGTTAGATAAGACTAAATTTGATGTTTTGATAGCTGAATTTATTTGGGTGAAAATTTAATTAATTGCTGATTTTGATATTCAGTAAGACTTACTATGGGCTGGCTGGTTTCAAAATATTGACAGTACTTTGATTTGATTTGTAATTGTTCAAGTTGATATCTTGATAGTTCAGATTCAGTGGAATTTAACTCCATTTTTGCTAATCTTAGATGAGATCACCCATTACCCACTAGACTCCTGTCTTTATTTTGTTAGACTTCCACTCACTTATTAACTCACTGATTCACTCTTTCAGCTACATACCCAAGATCTACTCTAGCTGTGTTGATCTGGGAGGAGGATATACTTATGTGGTTTACATGAATTTTGTTCTGTGAAACATGAATGTGATTATTCAGTCGTAATAATTTTTTCTCGAAATAGTATTCTGAATTAAGCAATGAATACGGAGTACCATTGTGGGTTTCTGTGGCAAATGGTGTGCCATTTCATTTTCATAATCAGAAACTATTATTGAAAATAGAGCTAGTCAATTAAATCATAACTAGATTGTAAAGTTGCTAAAGTTGCTTTGTGTTGTACATTACCCACTTTTGGCATATTTTTCTTTTCTGTAATTCTGATTCTCACATTGTTTTTGTACAATGCAGCCCAAGCCCTTAAAGAATTTGAATGGACAAATATGTCAGATCTGTGGGGATTCAGTTGGCCTTACAGCTACTGGCGATGTCTTTGTTGCTTGCAATGAATGTGCCTTCCCTGTTTGCCGGCCTTGTTATGAGTATGAGCGGAAAGATGGGAACCAGGCTTGTCCCCAGTGCAAGACTAGATATAAGAGGCACAAAGGTTAGCTTGCCCCAAGTCCATTGTTAATTTATGGTTGTAGGTTTTGGAATGAAAGTTGATAAGGTCTGTATTTCAGGGAGTCCTCGAGTGGATGGAGATGATGATGAGGATGATGTTGATGATCTAGATAATGAGTTCAATTACACCCAAGGAAGTAGCAAGGCAAGACGCCAGTGGCAGGGGGAAGATGCTGAACGCTCTTCTTCCTCAAGACATGAATCTCAACAACCGATTCCCCTCCTCACCAATGGGCAGCCGGTAGGCAATTCAAACGATCCCTGACTCTTTTCTACATTCACATCTCTGATGCTTAATTTCTGGATTTGCATCCTAAGGTTTCGGTGGTTAAATTCCATCTCTATTATTTTGGAAATTTATCTTAGAACTTCCATAAAATATCATAATTGTAAAGGAGAAACATAGATGGAATCCTTGCATGTAAAAAATATACCGGATTAGTCACTTGCACTAATTGTTACAAGTTTGCAATTACAATTAAAACGTTCATGTCTAACATGCTTTTTGCAATTGATCATGCCGGTGATATAGTTTTGGAACCTTCTCTTTACTAAAATGTAAATATGTTTTCAGATGTCTGGTGAAATTCCATGTGTTACACCTGACAACCAATCTGTGCGGACCACATCAGGTCCTTTGGGCCCCTCAGAAAAGAATGTTCATTCGCTTCCTTATATTGACCCGAGACAGCCAGGTAGACAAGTAACTTTAGTTTATTTATTTAGAAATCCTCAAACATGCTTCTATATCACTTGTAAGGACTTTATCAAATATCATCTGTTTCTACAGTTCCGGTGAGAATAGTGGACCCATCAAAGGACTTGAATTCTTATGGCCTTGGAAATGTTGACTGGAAGGAAAGGGTTGAAGGTTGGAAACTCAAACAGGATAAAAATATGATGCAGATGACCAGTAGATACACTGAAGGGAAGGGAGACCTGGAAGGCACTGGTTCCAATGGAGAAGAACTACAAATGTTAGAATCCCCTTTTTTTAAAAGCTTTATTTCTCATGCTCTCTTGGCTGCTATGACTTCTTTATTTACTGTTAATATTTCCCTGATGCATGGTTTTGACTACAGAATACTGATTGATAATTTTTGACACCACATTGTATTAATGGCCTTTTCTTTTGTTTTGAGTAGTATCTGAATCAAGTTTCCTATATTTAATGAATGAAATTAATTTAAGATCCTGGATTGGTCTTTGTTATCATATTCTAAGTTTGACCAGTTTAATATTCCAGCAAGTGAAACAGAAAATTTCATCACTCTTGCCCTTCCCAGAGAATTTGTGATTCCATGGCAAAAACAAGGGTACACACATCTTCATTTTGGTGCAGTCAGGCTGGCACTAACCTTTCACGGAAGAAAGGGACTTACTATAGCTTCTAGAATTTCACTTCTTGATTCTAGATATAATATTATGCCATTATGCTTAATGCTTAGTTAGTCAGTGACATAATGTTGAAGCATGGATTTAAGCACTTTGATTCTGTAGATTGACAATGGAATGGCTTCTTCTGCCAATGTTGTTGGTTAACATTATTTTGTGTGATTTTTTCTTTTTTGTTGAGCTGATAGTTTCATTTGTCACAGGGCTGATGATGCTCGGCAACCTTTGAGTCGCGTGGTGCCCATCGCTTCCTCTCACCTGACACCTTATCGCGTCGTCATCATATTGCGGCTTATTATTTTGGGCTTCTTCTTACAATACCGTGTTACTCACCCAGTGAATGACGCGTACCCGTTGTGGCTAACATCAATTATCTGTGAGATATGGTTTGCTCTATCCTGGCTTCTGGATCAGTTCCCAAAATGGTTTCCAATTAACCGTGAGACCTATCTTGACAGGCTTACATTGAGGTTAGTTAACTTCATTCTAGTTATGATGGTGTTTGAACACGAGGAAGTAGTCTGTTTTTGTTGGTAATCATTATTTATGTTGCACAGATATGATAGGGAAGGAGAACCATCGCAGCTGGCTCCTGTAGATGTTTTTGTTAGTACCGTGGATCCCCTAAAAGAGCCTCCTCTTGTAACAGCAAACACTGTTTTGTCCATACTTGCTGTGGATTACCCTGTTGACAAGGTCTCTTGCTATGTATCAGATGATGGTTCAGCAATGTTGACCTTTGAATCCCTTTCTGAAACTGCGGAGTTTGCAAGGAAGTGGGTGCCCTTTTGCAAGAAGCACAACATTGAGCCTAGGGCCCCCGAGTTTTACTTTTGCCAGAAAATTGATTACTTGAAAGACAAAATACAACCTTCATTTGTGAAAGAACGCCGGGCGATGAAGGTGAGTGCGTGCTGCCATGTTGGATCTATATCTTTCTATTTTTATGATAACTTTCTGGAAATAACTTCATTTTCTTTATCATATTACGGGGTGCATAGTTGATATGCAAACTTTATGATTATTGTGGTGTGGGGCTTTTGAAGCTGTCAATTGTTTTTTTTTTTTTTTTTTTAAATGATAAAAATTGCTGATGAGATCAATGTGTGATTTGAAACATCTCTCAAGCTTAATGGTCTGTTTGGACTGAGGGTGGAAGGAGAGGAGTTGAGTTGAGCAGCCCACAAACGATATTAAGGCCTTAGGATGCTGTATAAGGAAATTCTTGAGAAATTCTGGAGAATGTTTGCTACCCTGAAATTTTTTATTTCCTAAATGATAAGGAGAAAAAAAATTCGGTCAAATGAAAATGCCATTTTGGAGTTTTGCCTTTATGCCATGTGTTAGAATGTAGATGGTTTAAATAATAAGATTATACTAACTTCACTGTTTTTGACTTTACAAACCATTTTGTTTCACAGAGAGAATATGAAGAATTCAAGGTACGGATCAATGCCCTAGTGGCCAAAGCACAAAAGACACCAGAAGAAGGTTGGACAATGCAAGATGGCACTCCATGGCCTGGAAACAATCCTAGGGATCATCCAGGAATGATTCAGGTATCATAATTTTTTCCAGGTGATTTATTTTTGGGCTTATTTATATTCTTGCTGTGATTTAAATTTCTATTGACTCGAAGAACAGGTGTTCTTAGGCCACAGTGGTGGGCTTGATACTGATGGGAATGAGCTACCACGACTTGTTTATGTTTCTCGTGAAAAGCGACCTGGCTTCCAGCATCACAAGAAGGCTGGAGCAATGAATGCATTGGTATGTCTACTGCAGGCCTTAAACTTAGTGATTTGATGGTTACAGTACACATTTTGATTAGTAAATTATACATGCACTCTAATAGGTTTAGAACTCATGACCTTGCCCTCCGCTCATTTGTATGGGAGGTAGTACAAATTTGATGGTTAGTCATCTACAACCATCAAATTATTCCTTTGTAGGTGGTGCCGTCTTGTGATTTGTAACTCTTATGACTACACTAGATTTCAATTATCATAACTTAGAAAAAAAAATTAATTATCATATAATTATTAATTTTAGCTGTTTATGGACTGCCTTGGACATTTACAGAAACTGTCCATTGGTTGGATGTTGCAAATAGATTGCATGCATATGGAGGCTAAATACGCCCATAAGAAATTTTATTTAAGTATGAGCCTCATTATTCCATTGACCAATTTCAACTTGGCTCATATGCTATGTAGTAGATGCTGATGTTAACCAAAATGGAGAACAAACTAAATGAAAAAGATTTCTCTTACATCTTTAGTAAATAGACATCCCACCACTCTGTACCATAGTTTGCCAGTGATGTGATTGGTTGCCTGATGGATATGGAGGTTTGTTGTGATAGGAAAGATGTTTAATCCATGTTTTCTGACCTGGTTATATCTAATGTTTTTCAGATCCGAGTTTCTGCTGTCCTAACCAATGGTGCATATCTCCTGAACGTTGACTGTGATCACTACTTTAATAACAGCAAAGCTCTTAAAGAAGCCATGTGTTTCATGATGGATCCTGCTTATGGAAAGAAGACATGTTATGTACAGTTCCCACAGCGTTTTGATGGCATTGACTTGCATGATCGATATGCTAACCGCAATATTGTCTTCTTCGATGTAGGTTCCACTGGATGTTTGATCACAAATTCTCTCTCCATAGTGTTTTACTGTGCTTGTGCTTGGTTAAGTATAATCTTGTATTCGTTGTATTTTGCAGATCAACTTGAAAGGGCTGGATGGCATCCAGGGTCCTGTCTATGTGGGAACTGGTTGCTGTTTCAACAGGCAAGCTCTATATGGGTATGATCCAGTTTTAACCGAGGAAGATTTGGAACCAAACATTATTTTCAAGAGCTGTTGTGGTTCTAGAAAGAAGGGAAAGAATGGCAATAAGAAATACATTGACAAGAAGAGGGCAGTGAAAAGAACTGAATCCACCATTCCCATTTTCAATATGGAAGACATTGAGGAGGGTGTTGAAGGTCAGTTTTCTTTAGAAGCTATTTTCCCTAATTTGACAAAAAATATTGTCAATCCAATAATCCTTGCTTTGTAATATTAACTCCACGACCACGTTCCCTTTGTTCTGCAGGGTATGATGATGAGAGATCGCTTCTTATGTCTCAGAAGAGCTTAGAGAAGCGTTTTGGTCAGTCTCCAGTTTTTATTGCAGCCACCTTCATGGAACAAGGAGGCATTCCACCTTCAACCAACCCTGCGACCCTTTTAAAGGAAGCAATCCATGTTATCAGCTGTGGATATGAAGACAAGACTGAGTGGGGAAAAGAGGTAAGTATATCAATATACAACCTAGCAATTCGATACTGATTTGATGTTGTTGTGCTTATGCATTATTTAATTAGGCCTTTTGTTTTACTGTCAGATTGGATGGATCTATGGTTCTGTCACAGAAGATATTTTAACTGGGTTTAAGATGCATGCTCGTGGTTGGATCTCAATCTATTGCATGCCTCCCCGCCCGGCATTCAAGGGGTCTGCTCCAATCAATCTTTCTGATCGGTTGAACCAGGTTCTTCGATGGGCCTTGGGATCAATTGAGATTTTGCTGAGTAGGCATTGCCCCTTGTGGTATGGCTACAATGGGAGACTGAAGCCTTTGGAGAGACTGGCATACATTAATACTATTGTGTATCCTCTTACCTCAATCCCACTTATTGCGTATTGTATGCTTCCTGCGTTTTGCCTTCTCACTAACAAATTCATCATTCCTGAGGTAAGTGATGGTTCGGCCTAATAACAAATTAATGAGATGAATCTTTCAAAGCATCACATTTGTTTATTTCTGGTATATCTGCATCCACTGACTTGGCCGGGAGATAATTTGGGAAGTTAAAATTTTGTTTGTTTCTGTTGCCTATTTTATGCAGATAAGTAATTTTGCTAGCATGTGGTTTATTCTCCTCTTTGTCTCCATTGCTGCTACTGGAATTCTTGAGCTTAGGTGGAGTGGGGTCAGTATAGAGGACTGGTGGAGGAATGAACAATTCTGGGTCATTGGTGGTACATCAGCTCATCTCTTTGCAGTCTTCCAAGGACTCTTGAAGGTGCTTGCTGGGATTGACACTAACTTTACCGTCACTTCAAAGGCATCTGATGAAGATGGGGACTTTGCAGAGCTTTATGTGTTCAAATGGACATCACTTCTCATCCCTCCTACCACAGTCCTTATTATCAACTTGGTAGGTATTGTTGCTGGTGTTTCATATGCCATAAACAGTGGATACCAGTCTTGGGGTCCCCTCTTCGGCAAGCTGTTCTTTGCCATATGGGTCATTGCCCATCTGTATCCATTCTTGAAGGGTTTGTTGGGCAGGCAGAATCGTACCCCAACAATTGTCATTGTCTGGTCGATACTTCTTGCTTCCATATTCTCCTTATTATGGGTGCGGATCGACCCCTTCATCTCCAGCTCAGCAAGGGCTGCCGCGAATGTTCAATGTGGCATTAACTGTTAGTTCATTTCAAGACCATTTTCTTGTGGTATATGCCATCTCTCTTATTGAAGCTTGCTGTGTATATAACAAGAAATTCAGGTATCAAAATCTTCAACATATTCCCCTCACGATAAAAGAAAAAAATGTTATCTAAGTTATGTTCTGTAAGGGAGTTTGATAGAGCAAAACCTGAGAGAAAACCCTTTTGTATGTTGTCTGATGTTGTCATTATTGTGTAGTATTGTGATGAATTCTGTCAAGAGCATATAGAAACTATTTATGCAAAGTTCTTACAGTACTTCAAAAGAAACAAGTTTGTTATTCTTTGGTGTCTTAGATATTATTATTTGGTATGATGGTGGAATAAAAATTAAGTTATGAATTGTTCATCCTATATCAGAGTAAAGAGATTGGCTTGAAGGGATTATTTTACATCATCTTTCTGTTTTGTCATTGTATGCAATTCGAATTTTACCAGGCTGTATTAGCACTGAATTTTAATGATGCTTAATTTAGGCTTTTGCTGTTTACTCGGAGCAGGCTCTTAATATGTTGACATGAATATCAAGGCTGAACTACCATTTTGTATTGATACTGAAGCATAGTTTTAGAGATTGGTCACCAGGAATAGGGAATTTTGCAGGACAAAATTAAGATACAGTTCCTTAGGTGTGTGTTCATTAGAATTCTCAATTATATTGAAACACATGGTTGTAATAATCAATAAGCAGGATGTTCTAGTTTTCAAGAATAATTCAATATAATGTAGTTATATGCTTAAATTTGATGAACTGCATCTACAGAACTGTATCTAAATTTTACTCAATAATTTACCCTATTGAGAGCCCTTTTGTAGTCAGACCAAATACAGTTAGCACTAAAAATCCTATGCATGCATAGGTGTATAATGTATGAGATGATTCTTCCTCGGAAGTATTGACGACAGCTTGATCATGTATGCAATATCCTCAGTCCTCACCAACAGGTAGATTCTTGGAATATTCCTAGATGTTGATACTTGTTGCTATTGCAGTAAACACTGCTTCAAGAAACTGAAAGCCCACCTACAAGATACAGGATTTTAGAAATTTCCTGTACCTTAATTATTAAATTTAAAAATACTGAAGACTTAGCCACATCAAAACGCAATGTGTTGGCTTTTCTAGGAAGAATGAGCTTGGGGAAGTTTTATTAAAACTAAAATTTTTAGAAATGGTGGTCATTTTAGTTAGAGCAGCGATTGTTGCATATTGTATGGACACACAGGTGTACCAACAAACAACTAAAAATGTGAGTTAAAGACACAATTTCAAACCTATGGACGCTACGCATAGATGTGCAACAAGAATTATCGTTTTAATTATTTAGTCATTGAAAAACAAATATTGACATATTTATTATAACTGTGTTGCTGATTACAAGATTTCAAAGTTTGGGATGTAGTATGAGTATCACATAGTTTAGGTTGGTTTTTTGCGGTTCACTCTAATATTTCTATGTCAAAATATCACATAGTTTAGGTTGGTTTTCTGCGGTTCACTCTAATATTTCTATGTCAAAATTTTCATTTTCCCCTTGTAATTCATTTTTGTAATTACACTTTTAGATAATTCCAAAATTTTAACAAGTGAATTTCTAAAATAATTTTTAAAATTAAGAAAAAAATTATTGGAAAAAAAAAATCATATTGGCCAAAAATGTTAGAACTAACATTTTTTTTTTGTTGCCAATAGCCTTGCTCAGTGGAATTACCCAACATTCCTATAGAAGAGAACTTGGGTTCAAATCTCCTTTCATCTAACTATCAAATTATAAATGCACTCCATTTTATGTGAGCCAAAAAAAAAAAAAAAAACTTAAGACAATCCTACAAAATATTAATACCATATCTTGAAATTAAAAATGTGTATTAAAGAAAATAATCATATTGCAGTAAAAAAAAAAAAAAAATCATATATTTAATATACATGTGGATATAAAAAATTATATAAAAAATTTACTCATGCACTCTTATGTTTTAGCAAATCAATTTTCACTTTTCAAAATTTTAAGTAATTTATTCTTGGATAAATTACACCAATCTCAATACCCCAAAATATTGTCATTGTCAAGAATTTTCACTCGAGGACTGTGTGAATACAAAAAATAAAGAAAGGCCCTCTCACACTGTCATTTTTCTAACGAAATATTTAGTTTTTAAAAGATTCACATCAATCAATAATTTGACTTGACCAAACTCATTATTAATAATAATTCAAAAAAAATATTTTGGATTATGAGCCTTAATTTTATTTGTCAATTCAAATTATTTTGGTATTTTAAGATTTAGTTTAAATAAAGTTGGAAATGTTGTCCAAATGTATAAATTATAATAATTTATTTAATAATAGATAACCATAAAATTGCCATATTTTTCTTAGGCTCAACAGAATAATTTCAATCCACGGCTCTACTCAATCCCAATAAATTGAGATTGATTGATTTTTGAGAATTACTATGAGTTAGATTTGTGTTTTTCTAGCACAAATAAGTCAAATTTGATTGAAAACCTAACCCAACGATCAACATTAATTCTTCTAAGATGCATGTGATGAGCAGTGAGTTGGTGATCATGTTTGTGGATACAACCTACCCATTAGAGAGGGCATAACCTTATAAAATTTAAGTCACTTGAAGAGGTAGCTTAGTGGTAAGAAGCTCTTGTGACCCATCACATTTATGAGCTGTAAGTCCAATTAGTACCTAGGTGGTCCATGTCATAATACAATAACAAGGATTTGAGCGGTGGCAGAAGTAGGGACTACCCTTGTGAGCCATTTTTTTTTTTTTTTAGTTATATAAAAGAAAAAGAAAAAAAAAAAACCAATGAAATTTCAATTGAAAGGGCACAAAAACGAGACAGTCTTGCTAATATGATGTATTAAATTTCAATCTTGCATTATCCCATGCCATAATGCAAGATTTATGGGGTTTGATGCTAAAATTTTTAGCATATTTGAAGTTTTAGCAAGCCAAATATTGATGCCCTTAATAGTTGGAATTCTGGATAGAGTAGTTTTTTATTTTTTTTTATTTTTATTTATCTCTCTCTCTCAAATTTTTATTTTTTATTTTTATAGAATACTTACTTATTTTTCTCTCAAAATAAAATTTATTATTAGATAAATAATGTTTTTTTTAATATTATATATATATATTTATATTTATATAATGATTAATGAGATTATATTCAAACTGGATATGGTGTAAACTGACTTATTTACACCCTCCAATACCAGTGCGGCATGTTAGCTTTTACAAATTAATGATAAAGCCCTTGTACACATAATCACATCTCAATAAAATCCTATTTACATAAACTGAAATCTAAAAATAAAAAACTCACACTGAACTTGGACTAAAAACCACCACAACGAAAAGTTGCCGAAAACGTTGCCAAAGACATAGCTAGAACCACAAATTCTTGCTGCAATTACAATTCAAACACAACCCAAAACCACAAGTGTGATTCACAACCACCACACGTACCACAATACCAACCAAAATTCCAAGCACCACTCAGAGACAAAACCCACCATACTCACCTCAGAACCGACCAAAGAGCTCGCTACCTTTGAAGTCAACGTCAAAAATTTTCCTCCCACACACCACCAAATTACCTTTAGGCATTGATTTGGACAAGGAGGGAGAGAGTGATGACTTGCGTCTAGGTCAACTCAATTGAAGAGAGAGAGAGAGAGATGATTTGGGTTTGAGAGCTATTCGATTTTGGCCATGGAGATTTAGAGATAAATTTCTCTAAATGATTTGATTTAGATAGAGGATATCATTTTGGACCCTCACTTGAATTGCCCAATCTAAGTTCGAAACCCACCAACATCCCCTCCATTGGCCTCAAATTCTAAGAACTCTGCCATGAGCCCCACAATTTCTCTCATTCTACCAAACCCCATCCCTTTGCACCAATCCTATTTCTGTCCTTGTTTATTTGTGGTTTGTATGTGTATGTGTTGAATTTATGGTTTCGACAATGTCTTCGGTGGCATCTCTGGCGACTTTCCGATACGGTGGTTAGCCCGTGTTGAATCTGAGTTTTATATTTTCAAATTTTAGTGTTATTAGGTATTATAGAGATGTGATTGTGTGTGTGAAAGCATATTCATTAACTTGTAAAATTTTGATGTGGCACGCTGGTATTGGAGGGTGCAAATAAATGGGTTTACACCACATCTAGTTTGAATTTAAAATCTTTTATAATTGGTGATATAGTTCGTTGTGATTGGAATGATTCCCCTTTCAAATAGATCTACCACTCACAACATTTTTATTGTATCCCTTGAGGTATGGGGAATAAAACTCTACCCCAAGCCTAACAAAAAGGGCAGTAAACTCCAATGACATTAGTTTGACAAAACAAAATTAACTTAATGTTAAACATTTTGTAGATTAACCTGCCCTTTGGTTTAAGGTTCATCATGAATTTTTTTTTTTTTTTTTTTTTAATGTTTCCTATGTCTTTGCTAAAACATATTTCAAGAACCTCTTAAAAAAAAAAAACTTTAGCGACTTAATTGTAACTTTTCAAATAATGCTTTGAAATTGTAAACTAAATACACAATGTTCCTTGTTCTCTCGGCTGGCGCATATTTTCTAGGATGCTAGCTAGGGTTGTCTAGCGGTTTATTGACCCGCCCAAATCGACCGAGTCCGACTGACTTGAAGCCTAACGGGTTGACCTGAAACCCATGGTTGGTCGGATTTGGGTTTGTCTCTTTAAAAAACAGACGATTTGGGTCAGGTAGCATGTTAAGGAATTAAAAACCTATACCGATGGTTTCAGATTAAAAAAAAAAATATATAATATATATATATATTGGTTATTTCTAGAACACATGAAGACAGAAGAGAGAAGAGTACTAATTGGACTAAAGCAATGGGTTGTTTAGTGCTACATGCTAACTTTCAAATCAAAATCCTTGAGTTGCTAAGAGTGATGAGACTAAAAGGCTAAAAGCACAAAACTTACACAGTTTCCATGCAAAAGAAAATCTTCATCAGAAGATTTAGAACAGCTACACCTCAAATCAAAATCAGATTTCCACTTCCCCATGCCCATGGCCATGATGAATCCTCCTTACTCCTTACTCAGCTTAGCCTAAAGGTTTCAAGACTCTCAACCCTCATCTCTCTCTCTTATAAATCAGTCTTCTCTGAGTTCTCTCCGTTCTCTCTACTCTCTAGTCTCTCTAGTCTTAAGTGTTGATTTCAAAATCTCTCTTTTTTATTTTGAAACAAACAAAGTCCTCTACATCAAAATCTTTCTTCACTCCACCGGATCAAACCCTAGTTACTGGTTGCTGTTGCTGCCGCCTCACACCACACCTTGGTCTTGACACCGCCGCTTCACTTTGTTTCCACCATGGGTCTTCTTAGCCTCTCAGTCTCGGCTTCCTAGTCTCAAATTAGGTAAATTTTCTTCCTTTTTCATCCCTCTTTTTCTGTATTTTGTGTTTGTGATATAGGTTTATCATTTTGTTCAAATGAATTTTTTTTTGATAAGTAATAAGAATCATATGAAAAGCAACTTAAGGGATCTTGTTCAAATGATTTAAAACTTAAAGATTAGGGACCAAAACTGACCAAGAGATTGGATTCAAAGATGAAACCCTAATTTTTTTTTTTTTATTTGTTGGGTCAAAGACTTGATTTATCACTTTTCAAAGATGGAACCCCTAATTTGAGTATGTTTGTTTATGTTATCATTTTTAAAGACTTGAGTTATCTCTTTTCTGAGTGTGCTTTGTGTTTATTTTCGTGTTTACTCTTTATAGACAGACATTATAGTTAGTTTGATTCTTTATTTTAGTGTGCTCTGAGTGTGATTTATATCTGCCTTGTTTTATTCCTTGTTTTATTTTTTTTCTATGATTAATATACTTGTGTCTTCACTGTAAAAAGAAGAAGAAGATGAACCCCTATTTTAAAAAAGATGAAATCCAAACACATTTTATTTTCTTATCTGCCTGTTTTATTCCTTGTTTTGTTTTTTTTTTTTTTTTTCTATGATCAATTTACATGTATCTTCACTATAAAAAATTAAAAAAAAAAAAAAAAAAAAAGAAGAAAAGAAAAGAAATGAACCCCTATTTTAAAAAGATGAAATCCAAACACATTCTTATTTTCTTATTTGATTATATTTTATTGCTCATTTGTTTGATTCATTTTGATTTTTTAGCTTAAAAATTTGAAATCCAAATTTTATACAGGAATTGAAAGTTGTTCAAGTAGGCTACTCTTTTTGCTTCCTTTTCAAGGTCGAATCCCTAACAGCTAAGAGTTCTTTGAGGTATCATTTCTCTTTTGTTGTTTCTCTTTTAACTTTTTGTTATTGTTTGTTTGTTACTTTTGTCGTAGTTTTTGTTGTTGCTTTGACTTGTTGTTGTTGTTATTGTGTCACTTGTGAGTCAAGGATGGCAATAGGGCAGGGCGGGGCCAAAGGATGGGGTTTTCGTCCTCGCCTCGCATGGTATTGTCTTGTCTCATCTCCGTCCCACTCCGCATGGCGAGTAAAACTTTCTAACCCCATCCTTCCCCCTTGGAGCCCCGCGAAGCCCTGCCCCACCCCGTAAAACTCTACTTTTTGTTAATTTTCCCAACAACTAGTACAATTTTTTTAATGAAACCTATTTCATTAATAAAAATATACTTGAAATTACAACTAAATTTATCCTAGAAAATCAAATCAATTTTTAGAAAAAAATTGAATAATATATCCAAGCATTTAACAAGATAATCACAAAAACAAATCTCATAGTATAACACATAACAAAATAAAGGCAGAGAACCATGTTGAGCAGAATAAAATAAGCTAATATTGATATGTTTGTTTAAAAAGTAGGGTTTTAGTGTATAAAAAATTTACAATTATAACCCTTAGCAACGCGGGGTGGGGGCAGGGACGGGGAGGGGCGAGGCGGGTCTAAAAAGTCTAAATCCATCCCCGCCCCACCTTGTGGTGTGGGGCTAAAATCTTGCCCCATCCTTGCCCCACCACCTTTGCGAGGCGGGGAAAATCCGTGTGAGGTGAATTAGGGAAGGGTGGGTTAAGCGGGGCGGGGCAAAATTGCCATCCCTATCAGTGTGTGTTTTTGTTACTAGGTTAGTATATCATTGTTATGGTAGTTTGCTAATGCTTAAATTTGATGTCCTTAAGTTATGGAACCCTCTAGTGATGCACCCCCTTCCTAAACAACACCCGTTGCCCAAGCTGAACCTGCTACCACTCCAACTAATGCTGATGCACTTCCACCTAAACCTAATGGTAAAGCCAAGGTGAGTGAGATAGCTGCTAATTGTGGTAATGATAGGAAAAAGTCTACTAGGGATCATTTTGAAAAAATAAAGATTAGTGAGAGTCAATTTAAGGTTGTTTGCCATTATTGCCAAAAAACTTATTGTGCTAATAGTAAGGGGTATGGTACTACTAATTTATTGAATTATGTGCCAAAATATGTTAAGAAACCCTAATAGATATGCACTTAAAGAGCAACAAACTTTAGCATTTGAACCCAAGATGAATGAGGAGGAAGGGTTTCAGCTCATACCAACAGCCTTTACTGTTGAGGCTTCTAGGAAGGCACTTGCTGAAATGATTATAATAGATGAGTTGCCTTTTAGGTTTGTTGAAGGGTATGGGTTTCAAAGATATTCAACTACCTTACAACCTAAGTTGCAAATTAGGTAAATCCCATCTCGTCAAACTGTAGCTAGGGACACATAGACCAGTATTCAAAATCTGAATTATATGTCCCTCACATGTCATTTTATTGATGATGATTGGAACTTGCATAAGAGAATTTTGAATTTTTGTCAAGTTGAAGACCATAGGGGGGAGACTATAGGTAGAAAGATTGAGATGTGTTTGCGTGAGTAGGGTGTTGATGGCATATTCACCTTGACAATGAATAATGCTTCCTCTAATGGTGCTACTATTAAATTTTTATAAACAGTAACTAAAGATTGGAAGGGGACTATTTTAGAACATGAGTTCTTGCACATGAGGTGTTGTGCACATATCTTAAATCTGATTGTGGGGGATGGTTTGAAAGAAATTGATGTGTCCACTACTAGGGTGCGTGAAGCGGTGAGGTATGTGAAGTCCTCACCAAATAGAAATCAAACTTTTAGGAGTTTTATGGAGAGATTAGGTATTGAATTCAAGTGTTTACTAAGTCTAGACGCACCTACTAGGTGGAACTCTACTTACCTGATGTTAGATACTGCTGAAAAATTTGAGAAAGTGTTCTTAAGAATGGACTTTAAGGATGATAAATATTCTTCGTACTTTATGAACAAGGAAAATAGTGGTGGTTTGGGATCTCCTTGTAGGGCTAATTTTCAAAATTATAGGACGTTTGTGGGTTTTTTGAAACTTTTTTACAATGCAACAAAGAAGTTCTTTGGTTCTTTGTATGTTACTTCAAATACCTTCTTTGATGAGATGTTTGTGATTCAAGAGAATATTGCTCATTTAACTAAATCTCAAAATCATTTCTTGAAAAATATGGCAACTAAAATGGAAGCTAAATTTGAAAAACATTGGGGGAAAGGGGATAAAATTAATCAGCTTTTGTATGTGGTTGCGGTTCTTGATCCAAGAAAGAAAATGAGGTTTTTGAAGTTTTCTTTTTATGAAATTTAGGGGGATGAAGTGGCTGATTTGGTGAGGAAGACCATGGATAGGTTGTATGATTATTACTCTTGTGTTGATTCACCAAATGTGGCAATACCAAGTGAGAGTAAGAGAACACACATAGAAGGTGATATAATTGGTTGTACTGATCCATATGCGATGGTTAATTCTTGATATGAGCGTTTCTTAGAGGTTGAGAAGTCTATAGGGTGTAGCAATGAGATTGAAAAATATTTGGCTGAAAATTGTGAGAGTGGAAGGGATGTGAAATTTGAGATTTTGGGGGTGGTGGAAAGCCAATTCAGATAGGTACCAAGTGCTATCCAAAATGTCCAGGGATGTGCTGGCTATACCTATTTCTACAGTTGCTTTTGAATTGGCATTAGTACCGGAAGGTGCATACTTGATCCATTTCGAAGTTCACTCTCACCTTTCATGGTTCAAAATCTTATTTGTGCTTAAAAC
The DNA here is from genome assembly GCF_002906115.3 of Quercus suber. Taxonomy (NCBI): domain Eukaryota; kingdom Viridiplantae; phylum Streptophyta; class Magnoliopsida; order Fagales; family Fagaceae; genus Quercus; species Quercus suber. Next base: position 359,471 of record NW_027069972.1, read on the forward strand.
TGGCTACAAGCCCATGTCCCAATTTCTTTTTGCAAGTCAAAGGACGAGATGGAGGTCTTAGAGGATGAATTTCATGACTTAGGTAATATGTTTAACTTCCAAACTTCTTGTCTATTAAGTGTTATTAAATGTGTCATATACTTGATCAAAATTTAATCTATTGCCTTAATTTTTTCTTTTCTAGTTTTGAATCAAGCAACAACAGAAGCAAGTTCTATTTCCTACTCAAGCAAAGGTGGTACCCATACCACCTTTTGTATTGATGAATAATCACTGACCAGGTGTGTTTCTACCCTTGTAATTTTTGTTGATATTGGTTACTTCTCTTTTGGTCATTCTTTAGTTTTTGTTGTTTGTCTTTATATATTATTGTTAAATATTTTTTCCCCTTGTATTGTAGGAGGAAGGAAGGTCGCATTTTGTATAGGAGGCAGTTTTTTAGATATATTTTGGAAGCTTTTTTGGACAGATATATAGCTTTCCTAACTATACATGAACTCTTGCTTATAGGAAGGAAAACTTAGCATCTATGTAGGCTTTCCTTTCTATGAGTTATGAACTTGTTAACTATAGATAATAGAGTAGTTCTTTACTGCTTTAGGAAAGCTATTTTTTGGAAATACTTATAGTATTTCATAATTGTAACTAATTATATATACTGCTGGGAATATTGCCTACTACCTTGGTTGTTTACTGCCTTACTGACTTGTGTAGTAAGTGCCTTCTTTGCTGCCTCTGTGGCTTACTATATATATATATGGAATTATGAAGATGTTCTAGTATTTGTAGCAATGCTTGCTGTTATGTGGTTCTAGAATATTACTTGATGTGTGGAATGGTTGGCAAGTTTAATGTGTTTAGATTGACTTTTATATGCTTGAGTTTTCTTGAGGCAATTTTGAGGTACTGCCCAGTGCCCAGGCCTTTAGGCTTAGACAATTTGGAAAATATTTGTCGTAATGTGTGGATGATTAACAGGTGGTAAAAAAATGGTATTTTGTGTGTTTTTATTTGTTTGATTAATGCCCGGGTTTTACATGCTATTGATGTTTAACAAGTGGTAAAAAATGGTATTTTGTGTGTTTTTATTTGTTTGCAATTGTGCCTAGGTTTTACTTTGTATTTTTTTTTTTTGTTCCCAAATGTCAATTCTTTTACAGTAGAAGGATGAGAAGGGCCTAAAAACTTTATGGATTTTTTGAAAGAAACTTGGGATGTATCAAACACAATATAGGGTTTACAATAGGAAAGTCAGTAATAGGGATTTTACTATCTTTAGGTACGTGAGAGATTTCATACAAGTAATCTAACCTATTTGCAGTAGATTTACGAAGAGAAAAATCAAAGGCAAGTTTAGTGGTATCAGTAACCATTGGGAGATGAAACTCTTCGTATGATGAATCTCCAAAAAATAACTTTGCAGCAAGCCTCCTTGGGAGAAATTTATCAGCATGTGCTCATTGCCCTAGAAAAACTCTACAATCAGAGAAAATTTCTTTTAGAAATTGACAAAGTTCATAGCAAACTCAAAGACAATTGCAAAAGGAAAGACTTGCAGATAAAGTGCTATAAGAAGAATTGTGCCTGTCCAACGAAAAGAAGAGATCATTTCAAGAAATATTCTTGGAAGAAAAGACACTATGCAGGTCAAAAGAAAAAAACCTTCAGGAAGAAAAAATGGAAGTTTCTTAGAAGGAAGCAGTTTAAAGGAAAAACTTCAAAAGTTTGTTTTGTATGCAGAAGACCAGGTCATTTTGCGAAAAATTGTCCAAAAAATGAGAAAGTAGCAAAGCTTCTTGAACAAGCCTAGATCCATGCAGATGATACTCCCTTCTCGAATGTAGAATCACTCTTTTCTTTGGATGACGATTATTCTCCTCAAACTTTGGTGGTTATGGCCTATTCCACTTTAGAAGATGATTCAAACTCAGACAATGTTGATGACTCAGATCCAAATATCCAAACAATCTATACATCCCAGCCTATTATAGCCCCTTTAACCAATCCCACTTCTATAGCCCAAGTACATATTCTTCTAGACACTTATTCCAGACACATCCCAATAATAGCTTTGTTTGACACAGGAGCAACAACAACAATTCTCCATCCCAAGACTTTACCTGCGAAATTCTAATTGCCTCATAATCAGATGTTCAGAGCAGTAAATGGTGAAACATTCCTAATCACCCTGAAAAGTAAGCCTATTTTCATTAGAATCTTTCCAACCCTTACCATCAGACACCAAGTCCTTGGATCCCCTCTTACAGGTAGAGACCTTCTCATAGGATTTTATCTTCTTCATCAAATAGTCTTAGATGGTCTTCAAAAGGACTTTTGCATAAACAACACCTTCTCACATGGACCTAAGTACCTCATTTATTCACAGTTGACCCTTTTGACTCCCTAAGACTCCGGACTATTAATGATTGTTGTGCAAACACCCATTCTAAATTCCTACTTAAAAATCCAAATTCTTTGTGGAAAAATCCAAACTTTTTCATACACCTTCCCCTTAAGAAAAATGAAGATGTCAATCCCACAAAAGCCAATCACAAAGGAATGAATCCAGAACATTTAACCTTGGCCAAGCAAGAACTATCTACCCCTCCTTTTAGAAGGCCTAATTGAATCCACAACCTCTCCCTGAACATGTGAAGCTTTCTATGTCAACAAACATGCTGAGTAAGTTCAAGGAAAACTTAAATTGGTAATCAATTATCAGGATCTTAATCATTTTCTTGCAGATGATAAATTCCCCTTGCCAAACAAGAGTGCTCTCTTTCAACATCTTTCAAATACAAAAGTATTCTTAAAGTTTGATCTTAAAGCAAGATTTTGGCAATTAGGAATCCATCTGAAAGAAAGATACAAGACAACATTTTGCATCCCAGACCACCATTACCAATGGACTGTCATGCCTTTTGGCCTAAAAAATGCTCCATCCCAATTTTAAAAAGCAATGGTAACGTTGTTCCAGCCGCTCTTAACCAATGCATTAATTTATGTGGATGACATTCTCTTGTTCTCAAAAGATGAAGAATCCCATGGCAAGTTGCTCACTGAATTTTATAATTTAGTGAAAACTCAAGGGATAATACTTCCAGAAAAGAAAATGGTCATAGGACAGTCTTCTATAGACTTTTTGGGAGTAACATTTCAAATGGAAAGTGTACGTTGCAGCCTCACATAGCCATCTCTCTTGGTGAATTGCCAAACAAGCTTACAAGTGCCAAATAGATACAACAGTTTCTTGGGATTGTAAATTACATGTTAGATTTCGTTCCAAAAAACTCCAGATACAGGAATTGTTAGCTCAATTGTTGAAAAAATCTCCTCCAGAATGAAATCCTATTCACACAGAAGCAGTCTAACAATTGAAAAAATTAGCAGAAAAGCTTCCCTCTTTACAGGGACCAGGCAAATGGATATTGCAGACAGATGCAAGTGATGAATACTGGGTGGCAGCTCTCTTTGAAGAAATTGATTGTAAAAGGAATGTTTGTGGTGATAAAAGTGGTGCATTCAAGCCTTCAGAACTTCACCACCACTCTACTTTCAAAGAAATCCTTGTAGTCAAACATGGGATTGAAAAATTCCAGTTCCATCTCCTTGGGCATAATTTTTTAGTAGAAATGGACATGTATTCCTTTCCCAAAATGCTCCAGTTCAAAAGGAAAATACTCTCACATCCTCAATTACTCAGATGAGCAAATTGGTTTTCACAATGGTCTTTCCAAGTCAAGCACATTAAAGGAAAAGATAATCTTATCACTGATTACCTTTCCAGAAAACCTCCAGTTCTAAATACTAAAATTATTCCTCCACCTCTATGTGTATATCCTATTACAGATCCATCCTCCTCCTCAGGATCTTCTTCTGCAAATCCTGATGATATTCTTAAAATGATAGAAAACCTTCCCCCAGAAATAAAAGACCAAATAAAGACCTTGACCCTAGAAGCCAGATCCAAAAGAATCATTAGAATTCTTTATAATTATCTCAAATACCACCGAAGACTTTTCCTTGCTATCTTTCCTGATATAGACCAACCATGGAAAACTCCTTTTACCTTCTGGATAATCCAATGGACTGTTGCATATTATCTCTACATGTGGTATTTACTTAATGAGTATTACCTGTGTCTTCATTTTGAGCCAGAATTTTATAGATATATTTTCCCATTGGAAATAGATATTTTCGTAAATTTTGGCTTGAAATTTTGAAAAATGATTCTCATGAAGGAGAATGGATAAAGTATCCTAAGACTAAACATCCAAGATTTGGTTGTAAAATTACTTTAGCGTGTTTAGTTGCAAAACTCAATTCCAAAAATGATATTCGTGCAGAAGGAATCTTTCACCCGGTAGAGATACATTGGGTCACTAATCTAGATGGCACTCTCCACACACACATGGACACCTTTTGGGTATCTTGTTACCATGCTCTCACAATGACAAAAATACCTTAATAAGGGAATCTTATTTGAAATAGTACCAATTGATCTAGAAGTCTATAGACAGCAGTGGCCACATGAAGGTCATTGGGAAATGCCCAATCCTCTTATAGGATATAATGATCCTTATTATCATAACCATGATCCAGATGCGGATGTTGATGAAGAGTGTTTCCAAGGAAGAGATGGATGGGACTAGGCATCTTTAACACTTAAAAAAAAAGGGTCTTTGAAATGTCTTCAGACGTAGCACCTTTATTACCAAATATCTACTTTTTAGAAATGTATCTAGATAAGTATAAGCATGAAGCCAAGCCCCCTACCTGCATTGACACCTGTTGATCAACCCCAACATTGGTCAGCCAAGACCTTTGCTTCCCTAGACAATTGTCAACACGAATACAGCCCTTGTAAGATGTTCCTCAGTGTCTCTTATGTCTAATGTAAAAAAGCTGTTGAATCGAATAATATCTCTTAGCTTGTTGTATCTTGTTTTGTGTTCTATCCCATATTTTTATGTTATCTTTTATATGTTCTTAGGGAAAAAAAAAAAAAAAAAAAATACAAAGTAAAACCTGGGCACCATAGCAAACAAATAATATCAGTCCAAATTTATACGTCCCACCCAGTGGGAAGTATAAATTTGGACTGATATTGCTTCAAGCAGATTGAAGGCCCATTTTAAAGTGTACTAGTCTACTAGAAAAAATATAAGAAGAGGAATTATAATATCAAACATTTGGACAAGCAAGTTGCCCTAGCAGTTGCCAAAAGGAAATTAGACTCAAAAGTATGACAAAAAAGAAAGTGTTTCTGTTTTGGTAAAGGTAAGCATTGTCCATAATTGTTTTCTAGATGAAAATTTACATGTTTTACTTTTTAAAGAGACAGTTTTTATGCTTTGGTATTGTATTTTTTGGCACTTATGTCTAGATCTTATTAATTTAAATGATATTCAAGATTGGTGAAAGATGGGCTTTTAGAACCATTATTTTATTATATTCTCAGTCTATGAATTCTATTTAGAAGATAATCAGATCTAGGGCTCCTTTTTGTAAAGGAATGAAGTTCCAATGACTTCTTTAAGTCAGTGCATACATAAAGGAGGAATAAGGCTCTTTTAAAGGTAGATTGTTCTAGAAGAAAAATGTTAGAATTTGTTGTAGGACAACTATAAAATACATTTAGAAATGAGATGGTTGTACTAAATACAACACAAAACATTATTCTGTAGATAACTATTACACCGGTACAATATCGTAGTGGGAGGATTATCAATTACCAAATAAATTCATACTTTTGAAATAAACTTTTGAAGACATTCCATAAGGATATGAATTTGATCCTCCGTCTTACATAAAGGCAATAGATGATATGAATATGGATTACTAGATCAAGGTTATGTGAATAGAATTGGATTCTATTTAAAGTCTAGAGCTTGTAGAGGCACCTAATGGCATTAAGCCTATTGTTTTCAAATAGGTCTACAAGAAAATGAGATTGATAGATTTGAAGGTACAAACCTTCAAAGTTAAAACTAATGGGGAAAATATTTATTCAAAAAGAAATGGTTCGATTATGAAATATTTTTTCACCAAAGTCAAGTTTGACTCTATCTACATACTCTTATTCATTATATTTCATTTAGATGAAATATGGAAATGGATACCAAGAAAGCTTCTTTTAGTAGTAATCTTGAGGAAGACATATATATGATATAACTAGACTTGTTCATAGCAAAGAACCAGTAGTATTTAGTATGCAAGTTGCTTAAAATTCATTTATGGACTAAAGCAAGCATCTAAATCATAAAATATCATCTTTGATCAAGCAATTAAGTTATTTGATTTTGATCAAGTATTAAAATGCCTTATGTATGTAAAAGCTATATAGAATAATAAATTTCTTAATGTATGTTAATGACATTCTAATAATTTAGAATGATATAGAGTTATTGGCATCAATGAAATTTTTTTGTTGTCTAGTCCAGTTTGATATAAAGTACTTGGGAAAGACTGGTCACATCCTAAGAATTAAACTTTGGTTAAAAATTTAGAAATTAGGATGTTGGGTCTATCTTAAACTGCTTAAATAAATTAGATTCTAGCCAAGTATAGCATGTAATACTTCAAGAAATGATTCTTTCCTTCTAAATTTAAAAGTTCCTTTATATAGGACTATAGTCCTAAGACATATAAAAGGAAAAGCATATTAAGATAGTTCCTTATGCCATATCAATAGAAAATCTTTATGCTATGCTATATGCTAGCCTAAATATCTATTTTGCGGTGGGCATGGTAAGTAAATATCAATTGAATCTAAGATCACTTAATTTAGTGGTAGTAAAGCATATACTCAAATATCTTAGGAGAATGAGGGATTATATGCTAGTTCACTAAAGTGAGGATTTGATGGTTATTGGTTATACAAATACTGATTTGTAGTTTGATTGTGATTCATGAAGTTGGACTTCAAGTTATGTGTTCATCCTAGGTGATGAAGATACACATTAAGCGTACGTATTATCTCATTAGAGACATATAAGTACATGAGCTGTAGTAGTAGAAAAGATAATTTATGCAATAAATCTGGTTGAAACTTATTTCCAAACCTTGCCTTAGGGTGACTATGAATTACTCTAAAGAGAAATAAGTGTCGGATATGTGATAAATTGTCTTTAAGGGTAAATAGGAGATTGTTGGGGTTTATGCCCTAAAGTCCAATCTATTGGCATGTCATAAATAATTAAATTGTTTAATTATATGAGGCTATCTATAAGTGAACTAATGGGACATTATCATAGTCCATGAGATGCATTGTATGTGATTTAGTCACAAAAGATATAAATCACAAGTTCCTTGTAAACTCAAAACGTAGTTCGTAGTTGGTGATGAAATTGGACGTTTCATCTGCGAAGATTATAACATATCAACTAAAATGATTTGTCTTGATCATGAAAGTTGAGACTTCTAGTTGGTATGTTGATATGTTTTAAAAGATAAGAAATATTGAACTGAATCGCTGTGAGATTTATTATTCTCCTAACGACTGTCAAATGAATAATAAATCTCATGACTTCTATTTACATGAACTATTAATCCTGAGAGAATAATGGACTTGATCATGAGGTGTAGGTTGCTTTGATATATCAGGAGTGAGATCTAAAGTCACGATCAAAATCTCAGTATGTTGGGCAGCTACATTTAGTGTTGATGGAACATATATTCTCAAGATGGAATTCATAATCTCTTAACGGAGATACAAAATATTCCCTTGAGATAAGTTTAATAAATTTAGTTATTCAAAGAGTTGGGCCCAACCACTTTAGTAAGGAATTACTAAAGTATATATTTATAGAATTAGATTTCATAAATATATGATGAATAACTTAACGGATTGAACCGAATACTGAAGGATTAAGATGTAGTAATCTTCAAAGTGACAGTCTATATTAATGACTTTGTCTTACTACGAATATTTTATGAAGGGGTTGCATGTACAATAAAGTCCTGGGATATAATTTATAGATAAGGTCTAGAGTGCAACTATATTTATATAGTGGTATTAAATATAGTTAATGGTAACTTTGGACTTGTTAAAAGTTGACAGAAAAGCCTAAGGCCCATTGGAGCTAGTGTCTTATTGGTCCCTTTTTGGTCCCACTCGAAGCCACACACTTAAACTCAACTGAAATGGCCTAAAAGGCTAGCTCAATTAGATAATCAGTTAGATTTAAAGGGAGAAACGTACAAAATTTTGAGGGAGAGCAATCATTATGAAATAGTGTGTATGTATGAGAGAAAACCACTATCTTATTTTCTCCCTTATATTGATTGAGAGACCACACTTCTTGAGTGTTAGTGGAATTGGAGTGAAGATTATAAGTGTTCCCAAGTACTTATAATCTTTTGTTTTGAATTTCACCGTACCAAGGTACGCTATCTTGTTCTTAAAATTTGAAATTTACGTAATGCATGCTATTAATCATGAATGAAATAGATCCATGTTTGTTGCTTCCGCTGTGTGTTTTGCATGAGATACAAAACCAGATTTTCTAACAAACTTGACTACTAACTTTGGTGTATCAGTGTAGACAGGAGTGTACATGGCTCGGTTCGGTTAGTTTTGGAGAGGTTTTTTGCACAACACCTACAGGGTGTAGTTTCACTCTATGCTTAATCACACCTCACTTTTGGAAGATAAAAACCGGTATACACAAGGTGCGGTTAATCTTAGCGGCTCAATGCAGTATGTTCAGTTATATAGGTTGAATTTTTAAAAATTCCTATTCTAAGCATTTTGAGCCCATTATGACTTCTTTTTAACTAAGTCTTTCTTTATCAAGTTTCCATCATAAGAAGACAACTCCAAACTTGTTACCAGACTTATAACATTCCAAATCAAATACACAATTATAGAGTATCAAGTCTCAACTATAATAGAAGTTAAATTCAACCTGTCAAATTAAACATGTATTTATTAAACACATTAACACATTAATAAATCTAAACCTGTCACAACATTCCCAATCAAACACACAATTATAAAGTATCAAGTCTCAACCATAACAAGAGAATTCCAACATGGCAGAAACATTAACATTAATATTTCTATCATAGTAATTACATCAAATATAAACAGTAGCACAGCCCCAAGAAGAAGTAGCAGTGTAGCACAACAAAATAGTCAAGTAGTGCTTGAGAAGCACTATACAAATATACATAATGGATGTTGGACCAGAATATACAATGTACACTACACAACTACATATTTTTCACAAAAAATGGAGGCAGTCAAGTCTACTAATACTAATAGTGTGTTCGTTCAGTACTTGTGATGTCATGTGTGCATATAGTAAACAAAAATAAAGTAGAGAGCAACAAAGAAGCATCAAGCCAGCAACTAGCAGTAGCCCAAGCACTCCTAATTTGGTCCTCTCCATGATTAAGTCAGCAATTCAACTACAAAAAATTTCTGCAATCAGCCAGCCAACAACTCCAACTTTGAGTCATTATATACAAAAAACTCCATCCTTACAATGTCAATCCTCAAAAAATAATGATAAATAGAAAGTAGAAAGTAATACATGACAATTAACACCATCACAAACAGCAGCCAACAAACATAAGCAAATTACATAAAATTTAAGTTACCTTAAGTAGCTAAGTCCAAAAAACAACCCCACCTTCCAAATCAGTCTAGAACAAAATCTGTACCCACAAAGGGGTTTGGTGCAAACTCTAAAAAGGGGAAAAAAAAAAACAAAGCAAATTGTATATAAATAATAATTCAAATAAATAAATAACAAAAAAAAAGAAAAGAGAATTTATAAATAACAAAAGCAGAAAAAAATTTGAAAAGAACATAAACACATTACCCGATTAAAGCTCATAGTTTTCCACTTCATCCATTGCCTCTCGTAGGTTAATTGGTTCGGTTGAATCCTTGGACCTCAAGCAATTTTGTGTACAAATCAAATTTTCAATAGTATTGGGAGACAATGAGCTACGGAAAGGATCCAAAACACGACCCCCTATGCTAAATGTAGATTCTGATGCAACAGTAGAGACGGAATTGCCAAAACATCATGGGCAACTTGAGAAAGGATCCTATATCTTGAAGAATTCACCCTTCACCAATCAAGAATATCAAATCATTCCGTCTTCGGATCTACACTAGCTTCTAACAAGTATCGGTCTAATTCATATTTGCATTCTACACTATCCTCATCTGCTAAGTGCTATTAGTAAATGTTATTTCACCTTTTTATCCTCTCTTCTACACCACCAAAGCCACTTAGCATGAAGGACATGGCAACAACATCACTACTACCAAACTCACTAGTCCCACTAGCACTAGCACCACATGGGGTCCCCATTGCTCCACAATAGTGCTTGTACAATCTATTCAAAGCTTCCCTAACTTTCAATCCTAACTCATCAGCCTTCTCCTTGTCATAACAATGCTTAAACCAAAACTTTACATATTTCAATTTATATCTAGGATCAACCACAATAGCCACAAACAACATTGGATTTATCCTATCAACACTTCTCCAATACTTATCATACTTCAATTTCATTTTTTTGTGCCATACCCCTTAACAAAGGATCACCCATACCATTACACAATTGATTTAACTGGTCTTGAAGACTAACAAGTTCATGGAAATACACATTAGTAGTCACAAACAAGGAACCAGAAAATCTTAAAGTTACCTTATAGAACATACCAAGAAACTTTGTAAAAAGTCTTACATTTTCCCAATCTAAAAACCAAGGGCGGACCACTAGATGGATCCTCAAAATAACGAAGGAAATGTCCATCATCTTCCTCCATCCTTTCAAATGCAGTCACAAACTTTAGTGCACTTTCTAACATCAAGTAAGTTGAACTCCACCTAGTAGACACATCAAGGCACAACAAACTTTTGCTTTGAATTTTTTCTTTTTCAACACATGCCTTAAACTTCTCAAATCTATTAGGAGAGGATTTCACATACCTCACTACATTATAAACCTTAACAATTAACTTATTAAGGTCCTTTAGTCCATCTTGCACAATTAAATTCAAAATATGGGCACAACAACGCATATGAAGGAACACACAACCCAAGAGGCTACCCACCCTATAATTTGTTTTACTCTTAAGATATTCTATGGCCACATCATTTGACCTTGTATTATCAACAGTAATTGTAAAAATATGATCAATCCCCCATTGAAGCAAACAAGACTCAACCACCCTACCAATGGTCTCACCCTTATGATCAGGTACTAGGTAGAAATTCAAAATCTTTTTATGATAAACCCGATTAACATCAATATAATGTGCAATCAAACAAAGGTAGTTAAGGTTTTGGATTGAAGTCCAAGTATCAGTTGTCAAACACACCCTTTAACCACCCATTAAAACTTTTCTCAAACTCTCCTTCTCCCTAATGTAAAGCCTAAGACAATCCCTTGCAACAATAACCCGAGAGAGAACTTCAAAACTAGGCTCTACCTCTCCTATAAAATCAATGAACCTGCCATGCTCAACAAACCTAAAATGTAGTTCATCAACAATTATCATCCTAGCCAAGGCCATCCTTAGTCTTTTCACACTAATCTTCCTCAACACCAGCTCATTACCACCCTCTCCCTCCCTTTTTTTTTTTTTTTTTTTTTTTTTTTTTTTTTTTTTTTTTCGGGTATCACAATTTTCCCACTTAAATTCTTAACATCGTCTTTAGGACCCATTGTAAGGAAATGTCTCCAGGACCGCATAGAATTTTCGAGTCGGCTATAATACCAATTGTAACAACCTAAGGAAAAACACTAATCACATCTGCACTTAGGCCTATTGAAGAATATACCAGCACCGACAAAACCGGTCTGACCGCACTTTCCCACCCCGCTTAGAGCTCCGCAAAGGTTTTCGACACGGTGGTTGGTGGTGGATCTTCAGTACCGACGTCAGACCAGTGCGGCCATCGGCGTCGAGATTTGCACACCGACGAAACCGAACAACCCGACGTGTTTTTATATATATGTTAATATGTATAAGAAATTCTAAGAACTAAGAGTCTAAGAAGAGGCAACATTCATCCATGAATAGGTTCGTCCTTATCAAAAAAATTTTGAATAAAAAAAGAGTTAACATGTGTGAGCTCCTTTTTTTTAGTCAAGAACGTTGTGTTTGTGTAGGGGTAATAGTCTGAGACTTTGAGTGGTCTTGTTATAAGTAACTCTAGTGTCTCCCACTTGCATTTTTTGAAAAAAATATATTTAAAAAAATGATGTGGCTGTATGGGTTAGTGTGTTACAATCATGCGACTTGCATTTTTTGGAAAAAAATTATTAAAAAAAAAAAAAAGGATGCCTATCATTATTTAAGTTACTGATGAAATCAGTCGCTATGCAAGATATTTTTTTTCTCTTTTGATCTCAACCACACACGTCTTTTCTCTTGAGTTGTCTCCTACTCAACTACTCTCATTTCTCCTTTTTACTCTTTAGACTTCTGCTCCTCTCAAGTATGACACTCTCGCCTCTCAGACTCAAAACTCAATCATCACTCATCAGCTAGAAAGCTACCTTCATTTCTCTTCCAAACCCTAATCCCGCTGAACAAACATTAGTTTTTCCCTCTCAATCTCAGGCTCTCACCTAACCATTTTTCTCTTCTTTTTTTGCTCTCAATCAGCCACATAATGTTTCTTCCAAACCCTAATCCCGCCGAAGAATTAGTAATGTTTCCCTCTCCATCTCAAGTTTTCAGGCTCCCACCAACCATTTTTCTCTTCTCTTTTGCACTTAGCCACATAACTTTTTTTCCATACCCTAATCCCGCCAAACAAACAGTAGTTTTTCCCACTCAAATTCTCAATCTTAGGCTCCGACCTAACCTTCCACTATTTAAGAACACAAGCTCTCAGTCTCACTCTCAAGACTCATCTCTAATTCTCAGTCTCACTCCCTCACAAAGAAAGACTTTCCTCTCAAGGTCTCAAGAAATTCCTAATACCTAAGACAGTCAATCTCCTTTTCATCTCCGTTCTCCATCGTGGCTCTGCCACTATGTAGTTCTATCTTTGGTAACCCTAACCCTTACTTTGTTTTAGTTTTATTTTATGGTCACTAAATGTTTCTTGTTGATTCTTTCTTTTTTCTTTTTTCTTTTTGTGTGGTTATTTTCTTGTAATTTCAAGGGTAATTTAAAAGATTCAACTTTAGCCTAGTAAAGGAATAAATCTCAAAGGCTTAAATAGTTCCTGGGTATTTTCTCATATTTTTTATATTTGTTTTGAGTTCACAATTTTTGATTTTTTCTTTTTCTTTTTTGTTTGATTTTCTTTTAAGGATTATTTTTTATTTTGTTTTTAGTTCACCATGTTGTGTCAAACTGTCATGTTTGTGTTTGATTTTGCTTTTAGTTTTAGTGTTTCTTTTAAGGTTCATTCATGTTGTTTGCTGTTTAGTTTTGTTTCTAGGGTTCAAAGACTGTAAATTTATTTTTTGATCATGCTATTGATTAATCATACTATTGTGATTTTAGTTATATATATATATATAATATTTCTTTTTAAGGTTCACTCATGTTGTTTGTTGTTTGATTTTGTTTCTAGGGTTCAAAGATTGTAAATTTATTTGTTGATCATCCTATTGATTGATTATATTGTTGTGATTTTAGTTTATTATACCATGCTAATATGTTGTGATTTTAGCACTAAGAAAGCTGCTTGTATAGTTTTTGTTTACCAATATTTTATTGAAAGTTGTGTATGATTGCGTGTTTAAGTTAAAGGTTGCTTGCATAATTTATTTGTTGTTGATTCCTTAATTACTATGTATATGTGATTGTTATTTATATTGATGTAATTAGATCATGGCTGCTTGTACTTCTTCTTCCACCCCCTCTACTGAGGCTACTCCTAGTTCATGTGTTGAGGCTAATCAACCAAATACACAATCTTTCATTCCACCATCAGGTGCTGCACCCCCTTAAACACAAACAAAAACTCAGCAAGCTACTATTAATGGTGGTAGAGAGCCTTTTAAGATATGGGACCATTTCTCTAAAATAGAGGGANAAAAAAAAAAAAAAAAAAAAAAGAGAGAGAGAGAGAGAGAGAGAGAGAGAGAGAGAGAGAGAGGGCGGCCACTTGGTGCAATCACACCATGGAAGATATAAATTTTATCTATATAATTTGGACATTAACTTATATAAAATGTAGTGCATCATATTACATAAGAAGAAAAAATGAGGGAAAAAAAAGGCTAGGACATCAATTTGTGCAACCACAGCATGTAGTACACAACTTTTAATATAAGTATATGATATGATATAACTAAGAAATTAACTAATATAATATAAATTTTATTGTGAATGTTATGACTGCAATAAATAAATGACTGATTATTATATAGTTTTATTATTTTTATATAGTATGCAGAAGATTTTATAGTTTCACTTGGAAGGATGATTTTGCATATAGATAGGTTTTTTTTTTTTATATATACAAATTATGTGAATATTTGTACTTTTGAAAGGGGAATATTCATTCAATTAAATGGATAAAATATCATAATACAAAGCATCCAAGGCTGGTGGGGGAGAGTCCTCCATCCAATACAAATCCTCATCTGTACTTTAAGTTAATAAGTTACGGTTTAAAAAAAAAAATACAGTTTTAACGAAAATATATTTAAAATTTAGTATAGAATTTGAAATCGTCATGAATTATATTAGAATTATATGATTTATCCAAGTTTTAATTAAAGAGTAGTCACTTGGTATAGAGAGAAAATAACTCTTTACCACAATTATGACTTGTAAGACCTAACTCTTATTATATGGTATATTATTTGACTTAAAAAATGAGTTAGATAAACTCATAAAAGTACAGCTGTAATATAAAAAATAAAGTTTTAAAAAGTTGTGTACAAACCAAATAATAATGAACAAGCTAAAAATTATAATTTATTTAATAGGATTAGTAGTCATCACTTAGGTTGGTTTAATAAAAAAAAATAAAAACAGTATATTAATGCTGCACACACAATATTTTGATCTTTTTCATTGGTTAAGGTGGTAAATTGTTATTATTAGTTTTCATGTTGGCCCACAACTAATGCTACTTTTTGTCACTTAGCTAAGGTGGAATTTAAACTCTAGGGGTTGACTTAGTAGTTCTTAAGGTCTCATGATATCCATAAGATCCTGAGTTTGAAACTTTTTGCTAGCATCTTGAGGCCACTCTTACAGGATTCTTCTATATAATAACTTGGTGAGTGAGATGGTGAAATTGTATACACCCGAGAAAATAGTCAGATTCTCAAGGTTGGGACATTTGTAAAAAAAAAAAAAAAAAAAAACCTAAGGTGTAATTTGAATATCTGATATTTTGGTTAAAAGAAAAGCAAAAAAGGAAATATTTTTAAAATAAAGCTGGATTAGGAAGGAGCTATTGTTGACTAACTTGGTTAGTAATGGGCACGAGAGAAATTATTAGGTCTACCAGGAGGACTGCTAACATGGCCCTCCCTGACCATCCAACCAATAAAATATTATTATTTATGTAAATATGACATCATCTGGTAATTTTATTTTTATTCTTTGTGCTAATTAGTAAACTCATACGAACATTTACATAGATAGCATCATCTTATTGGTTAGGAAGGACCACATCAACAATCCTTCCAGTGTAAATAATAATTTCTCTGGGCGTGAAGCCGCAATAGAATAAAGCATCTAATTTGGTGGAGCTATAAATTTAGCAATATAATTTTACAAAAAGTTATTTTATTTATTTTACCTTCTCACTTTTCAATACATCCAACGTCAATGGATCTATATTTTTAGCTGTTTGATTAAAATAATATAAAAAACTTATTAAAATAAAATAAAAAATATTAACCACAAAAACTTTTTACCTAGCTACAAGCCCTTCCACCACCACTCCACTAGCAACAACCTCAACCACAACCCCATCGCAAGAGGAAAAAAAAAAAAAAAAAAAATGTTAGCCATGAAAGATGCGATGAATTCCTTGTTAGGGAATCAAACATGGGAACTGACTGAATTGCCAGTATAAAGAAGGTTTTGCACAACAAGTGGGTATACAGAATAAAGAATGAGCATGATGGTAGCAAATGTTACAAGGCCAAATTGGTTGTTAAAGGGTTCTAGCAGAAAGAAGACATTGACTACACAGAGATATTTTCTCTAGTTGTGAAGATGTCAACAATCAGACTGGTACTAGAATGGTGGCTATAAAAATTTATATCTTGAGCAGTTAGATGTGAAGACGGCATTTCTTCATGGTGACTTGGAGGAAGACCTTTACATGATTCAGCCAGAAAGGTTCATTGTTCAAGAACAAGAGAATCTAGTCTGCAAATTGAGAAAAAACTTGTATGGCCTAAAACAAGCTACTAGACAGTGGTATAAGAAATTTGACAGTTTTATGCATAGAATTGGGTTTAAGAGATGTGAAGCTAATCAATGTTGCCATGTTAAGTCTTTTGACAATTCTTACATCATATTACTGTTGTATGTGGATGATATGCTTATTGCAAGGTCTAGCATTGAGGAGAGTAATAATCTGAAGAAACAATTGTCCAAACAATTTGCAATGAAGGATTTGGGAGCTACGACGCAAATCATTGGTATAAGAATCATTAGAGCCAAGGCTAATGGTACATTGAAACTTTCACAATCAGAGTATGTGAAGAAAGTTCTCAGCAGGTTCAACATGAATGAAGCTAAACTAGTGAGCACATCTTTAGGTTGTCATTTCAAACTAAGTAAAGAATAGTCATCGAAGATAGAAGAAGAAATGGACCATATGAGTAAGGTGCCCTATGCCTCAGCTATTGGTAGCTTAATGTATGCTATGGTGTGTACAAGACCAGACATTGCACATGCAGTGGGAGTTGTGAGTAGATTCATGAGTAGGCCTGGAAAGCAGCATTGGGAGGCAGTCAAGTGGATTCTGAGATATCTGAAGGGTTCATCAGATACATGTCTTTACTTCACAGGTACAAGTTTGAAACTACAAGGTTATGAGATGCTGATTTTGCTGGTGATATTGATCGTAGAAAGAGTATTACTGGGTTTGTATTTACTTTGGGTGGCATAGCTATATCATGGGCTTCAAATCGGCAAAAGATTGTTATTTTGTCTACTACAGAAACTGAGTATATTGCAGCAACTAAAGCTGGAAAAGAGATGATTTGGCTACATGGTTTCTTAGATGAATTGGGTAAGAAGCATAAGATGGGCATTCTACATAGTGACAGTCGGAGTACAATTTTTTTTTTACTAAAAACTCGGCTTTTCATTCAATGTCGAAACATATACAGACAAAATACTACTTTATCCGATACCTTGTTGAAGATAAGCTGGTAATACTTGAGAAGATTTGTGGATCTAAGAACCCGACAAACATATTGACTAAAGGTGTCACAATTGAGAAGCTGAAGCTGTGTGCAGTTTTAGTTGGCCTTCTAACTTGAGGATAGGAGGATGAGTTGTAGGGATGATGGATTGTTTTTTTGGAGGATTACGGTTGATGTTAGTGATTGAACTAGTCTCCAAGTGGGAGATTTGTTGGGCTTTGTGGAGCCTAGTTGTGTTTGATTCGGTTGACAACCCGACCCAACTCGAATAATGTTACGTGATTTTTAATGAGAGATTTTCTAAGGCTTAGTCTATGGAGCTATTAGCCTAAGCGGGAAAAACTTTTGGTTTGTTTTGTAGCCTACTGTGTATCCTGTGCGCAGGGAGTACAAAAATGCAGCTTGATAATTAAGGTTTTGTTGTTGTCGTGTTTTATAGAGAGAGACAAGTACTGTAGCCGCACTTTTTATTTTTTTCTCTAATAATAGTGAAATCCCTACAACTCTGTGGACATAGGCAAATTGCCGAACCACATAAATACTGTTTTGTGTGTGTGATTGTTTTCTCTGACGTGTGTTTTCTCTATTATTATTATTTTTTGTTTATCACAAGTTGGAATTTCGGTTGAATTCCCTACACTTCGTTCAGTCCGCCAGTGGTTTATTTGTTCAAATAAAATTTTCTTTACAATCTGCTTTAAGTCCTACACGTGGTGGGTTGCACTTCAAGTTGTATTCTAAAGCAAAGTTATACCCCCCAACCTACACTTCAATTTAAATTACAGTTTGCTACAAGTCCTACATGTGGGACCCTAGGTGTGATTTTTCTTACTTTGTTATTAGTCATTAAATTAATTAATCTATTATATGATATGTAAATATAATAAACTATTATTAAAACTGATACAAATACACTTTATCTAATTTTTTTTATATAAAAAAGAAAATTATTGATAATTTTATTTCTAATTCAATACTCGACAATTCCCTCTTAAGGAGTATAGATTACAATTTTGAATAAAAATATTTAACTTTTTATATTATTGCTTGTTTTTGACATATTTAGATTACAAGAACATAGTAATGTATTTTTTAAGAATACCTTAATAGTAAAAACATATAGAAAATATAAATAAAAATATTTTTAATAATCTTTTAATTGCCGCACCCTGTTGCACCTGCACGGTATTTTTTCAAAAATTGTCGAGTCCCGCGCCTGCACCAAAATCCTGAAAAGCAACGTGCTTCTTAGGTCATAACCAAACTCACAAACAAACAAAAAAAAACCAAACCACCACCATAGCCACCATCCCACCATCACAACCACCATCACCACCACTACAGCCATCAAACCCACAAAAAAAAAAAAAAAAAAAAAAAACAAACACCAAACCACCAGGATGAGAAGGCAACATCAAGATCAGCAATCTAAGGTTTTCTACGAGCTATTAGCTTTGGTTCTTAATATTCTATGATCTTCGCCGATGCCGATCCCATTCTCTGATGACTCTCCAGCATCGATGACCACGACTAGGTCGGCCACAGCGTCAGCGTCGAGATGGTAGTCGACAGAGGTGGTGGTTGTGCAGATAATGCTGACGTGGTTCGCGTCTTTGTTGTTGGGGATTTTGTTGGCTCTGATGCTTTGTGGATTGGTGACTTTCTTCATTGGGTTTTTGTTGATGCCGTAGGTTCTGGGTTTGATCATGGTTTTCTATGTAGCTAGGATTGTCACCACGATTTCCATGTTGAGTTGCTCTCTTCTTTGTTACTCCATGTCACCACCCATGACGAGTTAAGGAAGAAAGATGGTCGGACCTAGGTAGGGGAGATGGAGGAAGAGATAACCGAAGATGAAGAGCTTGGGAAAAAAAAGAGAGTGACTGTAAGTCTGTAACAGGAAGAGGAAAGAAAGAAGAAAAAAAGAAAGAGAAGTAGAGAGGCGAGAAAAAGAGAAAAATATTTTTTTTTATTAAAAAGTAACATGAACCCAACAATTTAATAATATTTTTGATTACCTATAAGCTATAGTGCACAGTCAAAAGTAGTTATGTATTATAGCTATAGAGCCAAAAAAAAATATGGCTTTGGCTCCACTAATGTAGTCACATTTTGATATTCGGTGATGCTAAAAATAACAATATAGTTTTTTAGTATCACTAATACTAGTACCCTTAGAGCATTCTCAACAATGAAATTAAATAGCTATATAACTATTTTAGTTTCACTAAANTTACCTTCTCACTTTTCAATACATCCAACGTCAATGGATCTATATTTTTAGCTGTTTGATTAAAATAATATAAAAAACTTATTAAAATAAAATAAAAAATATTAACCACAAAAACTTTTTACCTAGCTACAAGCCCTTCCACCACCACTCCACTAGCAACAACCTCAACCACAACCCCATCGCAAGAGGAAAAAAAAAAAAAAAAAAAAATCAAACCACCACCCAACACAGCCACAACCACCAAAACCACGGCGACCACAACCACAACTACGAAACCACAATTTCAATTGCAACCCATAGTCATAACCTGGGATGCACAGATGCGGTAAAATGGTCGCCGCACCTGCGACCGACCCCATTGCCTGCGCGTCGATGCTGTGTCCTTTTTTTTTTTTTTTTTTTTCGTTTCCTGACTTGACATAGACTCGGGCTGAATTGGTCTGTATCAGGCCAAACACCGAAACACATCAGTACCGGTGTCGAATTGGCCGAAATTCAAAAAAAAAAAAAAAGGTGCAAAACGCACCGTTAAACTTAATAACAAACCCTAATAAAACACCAGCTTACCAACTTTATTGAAATTCTTAAAAAAAAAAAAAAAAAAAAAAAATCAAACACCAAACCACCAGGATGAGAAGGCAACATCAAGATCAGCAATCTAAGGTTTTCTACGAGCTATTAGCTTTGGTTCTTAATATTCTATGATCTTCGCCGATGCCGATCCCATTCTCTGATGACTCTCCAGCATCGATGACCACGACTAGGTCGGCCACAGCGTCAGCGTCGAGATGGTAGTCGACAGAGGTGGTGGTTGTGCAGATAATGCTGACGTGGTTCGCGTCTTTGTTGTTGGGGATTTTGTTGGCTCTGATGCTTTGTGGATTGGTGACTTTCTTCATTGGGTTTTTGTTGATGCCGTAGGTTCTGGGTTTGATCATGGTTTTCTATGTAGCTAGGATTGTCACCACGATTTCCATGTTGAGTTGCTCTCTTCTTTGTTACTCCATGTCACCACCCATGACGAGTTAAGGAAGAAAGATGGTCGGACCTAGGTAGGGGAGATGGAGGAAGAGATAACCGAAGATGAAGAGCTTGGGAAAAAAAAGAGAGTGACTGTAAGTCTGTAACAGGAAGAGGAAAGAAAGAAGAAAAAAAGAAAGAGAAGTAGAGAGGCGAGAAAAAGAGAAAAATATTTTTTTTTATTAAAAAGTAACATGAACCCAACAATTTAATAATATTTTTGATTACCTATAAGCTATAGTGCACAGTCAAAAGTAGTTATGTATTATAGCTATAGAGCCAAAAAAAAATATGGCTTTGGCTCCACTAATGTAGTCACATTTTGATATTCGGTGATGCTAAAAATAACAATATAGTTTTTTAGTATCACTAATACTAGTACCCTTAGAGCATTCTCAACAATGAAATTAAATAGCTATATAACTATTTTAGTTTCACTAAAACACAAAAAATGCTCTACATCAATGTATGTAAAGCTAATTTTTTTTAGCTTCAAGCTTCCGTACGAAGCCAAAAGTAGCTTCGTACGGAAGGTGAAGCTAAAACTTTAAATTATTTTTTTAATTTCTACACATTAAAATAATACTTCTTTACTTTTCTTTTTTTTTTTCTTTTCTCTTTCTGGCCGGAAAAAGAAGAACCAAACTTAGAGGTCGTTGGCCTTGGACATGACGGAAATTTGGCTTGGTGTGGGCTCAAATTTGGCTTGGTCGCCGGCAAAGCTGATGCGAGGATGGGTAGATTAGAGCTGTTAAGGCTCTCTTCAGCCACTCTCCTTCCACACCTCCGATTCGAACTAGTGAGTTCTTCATCGCAGATCTACGCATGTTGAGCCGATTCTGCGTAAACGGTGCGTTATGGTGGCTTCCGTTGTCGTGACCCGAGTTCTTGTGGAGGCTGCACCAAAACGAGCCTGGATGCGACGTAGGCGAACACATACATTTCTTCTTTGGGGTTGGGATAGCTCTAGTTTGGTGGCTTTTTGATATATTATTTTATTATAGTAGACATTTATTTTATTGTGATATTTATATTATTTTATTGGATTGAAAACTAAAATAAATCCACTGCTACTAGATGATTTGTAAAATGAGTAGATAAAATAAATAAAATAACTTTTTGTAGTACTAAATAGCTAAAAAAAATAGCTTGCTCTTAGTATACATGCAACAAGTCTAGCAGGTGGATCATTATTTAAAAAAAAAAAAATCAAAGAGAGAGAAAAAGACAATAAAGTATGCCTTTGACATTAGCTTAAAAAAAATTAATTTTTTTTTATTATTATTTAGTTTATTTTTATTATTATTTATGAGTTTTATGGTGTTCTCTTTCAGTTTCCTTTTAACTTAATCTCTGGCATTCAGTGAAAAAAAAAAAGTTTTCTAAGCTTTCCAAAAAAAAAAAAACAAACACTTTTAACAATCTAGTTATGATTTAATTAACTAGCTCTATTTTCAATAGTAGTTTTCTGATGATGAAAATGCAATGGCACACCATTTGCCACAGCAACTCACAATGGTACTCCGTATTCATTGCTTAATTCAGAATACTATTTCAAAAAAGAAATTGTTACGACTGAATAATCACATTCATGTTTCACAGAACAAAATTCATGTAAACGACATAAGTATATCCTCCTCCCAGATCAACACAGCTAGAGTAGATCTTGGATATGTAGCTGAAAGAGTGACTCAGTGCAAAATAAAGACAAGAGTCTAGTGGGTAATGGGTGATCTCATCTAAGATTAGCAAAAATGGAGTTAAATTCCAATGAATCTGAACTATCAAGATATCAGCTTGAACACTCACAAATCAAATCAAAGTACTGTCAATATTTTGAAACCAGCCAGCCCATAATAAGTCTTACTGAATATCAAAATCAGCAATTAATTAAATTTTCACCCAAATAAATTCAGCTATCAAAACATCAAATTTAGTCTTATCTAACAGAAATCAAAACAGCGTTCAAATTTAGAAACCCACATGAGAAATCCCCAAAACTAACCAAAAATGCCACTACCCATTAGAGAAAAAGCATCGACTTTGAGCTTCCACTCACTTCTACACAGTCAACACCCAGATCCACACACACTCACACACAACCACAGTGCAGTAAATGGGTAAGTAGAAAAATCACTGACCCCACTATCGGAATCGTGGCGAATCCGGACCAGCTCGTTCCTCTTGTGTGACCCAGCCACCATTCCCGCATTAGCTTCCATGTTGTTTGTTTCCTCAAAATGCTATTTTTTTTTTCTTTTCCAAAAATCAGAACATACAGACAGATCCGTAGTGTTGTGGGTTTGAGAGAGAGCCAAAGGCTGTGAATTCTTCGCCCATTCAAGACGCCATTCTTCTCTCTCTCTCTCTCTTCGCTTTCTCTAAGTCCCGGCCTTTATCATTTTGGATTTTTTTTTTTTTTTTGGAAAGCTTAGAAAACTTTTTTTTTTTCACTGAATGCCAGAGATTAAGTTAAAAGGAAACTGAAAGGAACACCATAAAACTCATAAATAATAATAAAAATAAACTAAATAATAATAAAAAAAAATTAATTTTTTTTAAGCTAATGTCAAAGGCATACTTTATTGTCTTTTTCTCTCTCTTTGATTTTTTTTTTTTTAAATAATGATCCACCTGCTAGACTTGTTGCATGTATACTAAGAGCAAGCTATTTTTTTTAGCTATTTAGTACTACAAAAAGTTATTTTATTTATTTTATCTACTCATTTTACAAATCATCTAGTAGCAGTGGATTTATTTTAGTTTTCAATCCAATAAAATAATATAAATATCACAATAAAATAAATGTCTACTATAATAAAATAATATATCAAAAAGCCACCAAACTAGAGCTATCCCAACCCCAAAGAAGAAATGTATGTGTTCGCCTACGTCGCATCCAGGCTCGTTTTGGTGCAGCCTCCACAAGAACTCGGGTCACGACAACGGAAGCCACCATAACGCACCGTTTACGCAGAATCGGCTCAACATGCGTAGATCTGCGATGAAGAACTCACTAGTTCGAATCGGAGGTGTGGAAGGAGAGTGGCTGAAGAGAGCCTTAACAGCTCTAATCTACCCATCCTCGCATCAGCTTTGCCGGCGACCAAGCCAAATTTGAGCCCACACCAAGCCAAATTTCCGTCATGTCCAAGGCCAACGACCTCTAAGTTTGGTTCTTCTTTTTCCGGCCAGAAAGAGAAAAGAAAAAAAAAAAGAAAAGTAAAGAAGTATTATTTTAATGTGTAGAAATTAAAAAAATAATTTAAAGTTTTAGCTTCACCTTCCGTACGAAGCTACTTTTGGCTTCGTACGGAAGCTTGAAGCTAAAAAAAATTAGCTTTACATACATTGATGTAGAGCATTTTTTGTGTTTTAGTGAAACTAAAATAGTTATATAGCTATTTAATTTCATTGTTGAGAATGCTCTAAGGGTACTAGTATTAGTGATACTAAAAAACTATATTGTTATTTTTAGCATCACCGAATATCAAAATGTGACTACATTAGTGGAGCCAAAGCCATATTTTTTTTTGGCTCTATAGCTATAATACATAACTACTTTTGACTGTGCACTATAGCTTATAGGTAATCAAAAATATTATTAAATTGTTGGGTTCATGTTACTTTTTAATAAAAAAAAATATTTTTCTCTTTTTCTCGCCTCTCTACTTCTCTTTCTTTTTTTCTTCTTTCTTTCCTCTTCCTGTTACAGACTTACAGTCACTCTCTTTTTTTTCCCAAGCTCTTCATCTTCGGTTATCTCTTCCTCCATCTCCCTTACCTAGGTCCGACCATCTTTCTTCCTTAACTCGTCATGGGTGGTGACATGGAGTAACAAAGAAGAGAGCAACTCAACATGGAAATCGTGGTGACAATCCTAGCTACATAGAAAACCATGATCAAACCCAGAACCTACGGCATCAACAAAAACCCAATGAAGAAAGTCACCAATCCACAAAGCATCAGAGCCAACAAAATCCCCAACAACAAAGACGCGAACCACGTCAGCATTATCTGCACAACCACCACCTCTGTCGACTACCATCTCGACGCTGACGCTGTGGCCGACCTAGTCGTGGTCATCGATGCTGGAGAGTCATCAGAGAATGGGATCGGCATCGGCGAAGATCATAGAATATTAAGAACCAAAGCTAATAGCTCGTAGAAAACCTTAGATTGCTGATCTTGATGTTGCCTTCTCATCCTGGTGGTTTGGTGTTTGATTTTTTTTTTTTTTTTTTTTTTNCCATCAGTATCAAGCCCGCCACTGTGGCCTAAGAACACCTGTTCTTCCAGTCAATAGAAAATTAAATCACAGCAAGAACATAAATAAGTCCAAAAATAAATCACCTGGAAAAAATTATGATACCTGAATCATTCCTGGATGATCCCTAGGATTGTTTCCAGGCCATGGAGTGCCATCTTGCATTGTCCAACCTTCTTCTGGTGTCTTTTGTGCTTTGGCCACTAGGGCATTGATTCGTACCTTGAATTCTTCATATTCTCTCTGTGAAACAAAATGGTTTGTAATGTCAAAAACAGTGAAGTTAGTATAATCTTCTTATTTAAACCATCTACATTCTAACACAAGGCATAAAGGCAAAACTCCAAAATGGTATTTTCTTTTGACCCTTTTTTTTCCTCCTTATCATTCAAGAAAGACAAAAATTTCAGGGTAGCAAACATTCTCCAGAATTTCTCTAGAATTTCCTTATACAGTGTCCGAAGGCCTTAATATCTGTTGTGGGCTACTCAAATTTTTCTCTAGAATACAAATGATGAGAAAATAATTTATGAATTTAATATACACTCACACACATTGTCATTATAACATATGTTCATGTCAAAAGTTTTATACTCCCCACACACTATCGTGGCCCATGGGAAGAAGGAGCCATTTGAGCTAGCACCCATTCTCCTTCTAGAAAGTGTTAGTCCTTATCACCTTTTGAAAAACGTTTAGGGCCCATTTGGACAAAAGGGGAAGGAGGGGGAGTGGAGAGGAGGGGAGTACAGTAGAGTTGGCTAAAAATAAGCTAATTTTGGGCCAAATATACTCTTCTCTACTCCTCTCCTTCCTCCTCAATCCAAACGGACCATTAAGCTTGAGAGATGTTTCAAATCTCACATTGATCTCATCAGCAATTTTACCATTTAAAAAAAAAAAAAAACAATTGACAGCCTCAAAAGCCCAACACCACAGTAATCATAGAGTTTGCATATCAACCATGCACCCCGTAATATGATAAGGAAAATGAAGTTTTTCCAGCAAGTTATCACAAAATAGATCAAAAGAAAATGCCATTTTGGAGTTTTGCCTTTATGCCTTGTGTTAGAATGTAGATGGTTTAAATAAGAAGATTATACTAACTTCACTGTTTTTGACATTACAAACCATTTTGTTTCACAGAGAGAATATGAAGAATTCAAGGTACGAATCAATGCCCTAGTGGCCAAAGCACAAAAGACACCAGAAGAAGGTTGGACAATGCAAGATGGCACTCCATGGCCTGGAAACAATCCTAGGGATCATCCAGGAATGATTCAGGTATCATAATTTTTTCCAGGTGATTTATTTTTGGACTTATTTATGTTCTTGCTGTGATTTAATTTTCTATTGACTGGAAGAACAGGTGTTCTTAGGCCACAGTGGCGGGCTTGATACTGATGGGAATGAGCTACCACGACTTGTTTATGTTTCTCGTGAAAAGCGACCTGGCTTCCAGCATCACAAGAAGGCTGGAGCAATGAATGCGTTGGTATGTCTACTGCAGGCCTTAAGTGTAGTGATTTGATGGTTACAGTACACATTTTGATTAGTAAATTATACATGCACCCTAATAGGTTTAGAACTCACGACCTTGCCCTCCACTCATTCATATGGGAGGAAGTACAAATTTGATGGTTAGTCATCTACAACCATCAAATTATTCCTTTGTAGGTGGTGCCATCTTGTGATTTGTAACTCTTATGACTACACTAGATATCAATTATCACAACTTAGAAAATTTTTTTTTTTTTAATTATCATATAATTTTTAAGTTTAGCTGTTTATGGACTGCCTTAGACATTTACAGAAACTGTCCATTGGTTGGATGTTGCAAATAGATTGCATACGTATGGAGGCTAAATAAGCCCATAAGAAGTTTTATTTAAGTACGAGCCTCATTATTCCGTTGACCAATTTCAACTTAGCTCATATGCTATGTAGTAGATGCTGATGTTAACCAAATTGGTGAACAAACTAAATGAAATTTTTTTTTCTTACATCTTTAGTAAATAGACATCCCATCACTCTGTACCATAGTTTGCCAGTGATGTGATTGGTTGCCTGATGGATATGGAGCTTTGTTGTGATAGGAAGGATGTTTAATCCATGTTTTCTGACTTGGTTATATCTAATGTTCTTCAGATCCGAGTTTCTGCTGTCCTAACCAATGGTGCATATCTCCTGAACGTTGACTGTGATCACTACTTTAATAACAGCAAAGCTCTTAAAGAAGCCATGTGTTTCATGATGGATCCTGCTTATGGAAAGAAGACATGTTATGTACAGTTCCCACAGCGTTTTGATGGCATTGACTTGCATGATCGATATGCTAACCGCAATATCGTCTTCTTTGATGTAGGTTCCACTGGATGTTTGATCGCAAATTCTTTCTCCATAGTGTTTTACTGTGCTTGTGCTTGGTTAAGTATAATCTTGTATTTGTTGTATTTTGCAGATCAACTTGAAAGGGCTGGATGGCATCCAGGGGCCTGTCTATGTGGGAACTGGTTGCTGTTTCAACAGGCAAGCTCTATATGGGTATGATCCAGTTTTAACCGAGGAAGATTTGGAACCAAACATTATTTTCAAGAGCTGTTGTGGTTCTAGAAAGAAGGGAAAGAATGGCAATAAGAAATACATTGACAAGAAGAGGGCAGTGAAAAGAACTGAATCCACTATTCCCATTTTCAATATGGAAGACATTGAGGAGGGTGTTGAAGGTCAGTTTTCTTTAGAAGCTATTTTCCTGATTTAACAAAAAAATATTGTCAATCCAATAATCCTTGCTTCGTAATATTAACTCCATGACCACGTTCCCTTTGTTCTGCAGGGTATGATGATGAGAGATTGCTTCTTTTGTCTCAGAAGAGCTTAGAGAAGCGTTTTGGTCAGTCTCCTGTTTTTATTGCAGCCACCTTCATGGAACAAGGAGGCATTCCACCTTCAACCAACCCTGCGACCCTTTTAAAGGAAGCAATCCATGTTATCAGCTGTGGATATGAAGACAAGACTGAGTGGGGAAAAGAGGTAAGTATATCAATATACAACCTAGCAGTTAGATACTGATTCGATGTTGTTGTGCTTATGCATTATTTAATTAGGCCTTTTGTTTTACTGTCAGATTGGATGGATCTATGGTTCTGTCACAGAAGATATTTTAACTGGGTTTAAGATGCATGCTCGTGGTTGGATCTCAATCTATTGCATGCCTCCCCGCCCGGCATTTAAGGGGTCTGCTCCAATCAATCTTTCTGATCGGTTGAACCAGGTTCTTCGATGGGCCTTGGGATCAATTGAGATTTTGCTGAGTAGGCATTGCCCCTTGTGGTATGGCTACAATGGGAGACTGAAGCCTTTGGAGAGACTGGCATACATAAATACTATTGTGTATCCCCTTACCTCAATCCCACTTATTGCGTACTGTATGCTTCCTGCGTTTTGCCTTCTCACTAACAAATTCATCATTCCTGAGGTAAGTGATGGTTCGGCCTAATAGCAAATTAGTGAGATGAATCTTTCAAAGCATCACATTTGTTTATTTCTGGTATATTTGCATCCGCTGACTTGGGGGGAGATAATTTGGGAAGTTAAAATTTTGTTTGTTTCTGTTGCCTATTTTATGCAGATAAGTAATTTTGCTAGCATGTGGTTTATTCTCCTCTTTGTCTCCATTGCTGCTACTGGAATTCTTGAGCTTAGGTGGAGTGGGGTCAGTATAGATGACTGGTGGAGGAATGAACAATTCTGGGTCATTGGTGGTACATCAGCTCATCTCTTTGCAGTCTTCCAAGGGCTCTTGAAGGTGCTTGCTGGGATTGACACTAACTTCACTGTCACTTCAAAGGCATCTGATGAAGATGGGGACTTTGTGGAGCTTTATGTGTTCAAATGGACATCACTTCTCATCCCTCCAACCACAGTCCTTATTGTCAACTTGGTAGGTATTGTTGCTGGTGTTTCATATGCCATAAACAGTGGTTATCAGTCCTGGGGTCCTCTCTTCGGCAAGCTGTTCTTTGCCATATGGGTCATTGCCCATCTGTATCCATTCTTGAAGGGTTTGTTGGGTAGGCAAAATCGTACCCCAACAATTGTCATTGTCTGGTCTATACTTCTTGCTTCCATATTCTCCTTATTATGGGTGCGGATCGACCCCTTCATCTCTAGCTCAGCAAGGGCTGCCGCGAATGGTCAATGTGGCATTAACTGTTAGTTCATTTCAAGACCATTTTCTTGTGGTATATGCCATCTCTCTTATTGAAGCTTGCTGTGTACATAACAAGAAATTCAGGTATCAAAATCTTCTACATATTCCCCCCATGATAAAAGAAAAAAATGTTGTCTACAGGATCTGAGTTATGTTCTGTATGGGAGTTTGATGGAGCAAAACCTGAGAAAACCCTTTTGTATGTTCTTTTTGTATGTTGTCTGATGTTGTCATTATTGTGTAGTATTGTGATGAATTCTGTCAAGAGCATGTGGAAACTATTTATGCAAAGTTTTTACGGTACTTCAAAAGAAACAAGTTTGTTATTCTTTGGTGTCTTAGATATTATTATTTGGTATGATGGTGGAATAAAAATTAAGTTATGAATTATTCATCCTATATCAGAGTAAAGAGATTGGCTTGAAGGGATTATTTTACATCATCTTTCTATTTTGTCATTTTATGCAATTCGAATTTTACCATGCTGTATTAGCACTGAATTTTTGATGATGCTTAATTTAGGCTTTTGCTGTTTACTTAGAGCAGGCTCTTAATATGTTGACATGAATATCGAGGCTGAA
The DNA here is from genome assembly GCF_002906115.3 of Quercus suber. NCBI lineage: Eukaryota > Viridiplantae > Streptophyta > Magnoliopsida > Fagales > Fagaceae > Quercus > Quercus suber. The sequence goes on from NW_027069972.1 coordinate 389,122, forward strand.
CTACCATTTGTATTGATACTGAAGCATAGTTTTAGAGATTGGTCACCTGGAATTGGGAATTTTGTGAAGGACAAAATTAAGATACAGTTCCTTAGGTGTGTGTTCATTAGAATTCTCAATTATATTGAAACCCATGGTTGTAATAATCAATAAAGCATGATGTTATAGTTTTCAAGGATAATTCAGTATAATGTAATTATATGCTTAAATTTGATGCATTGCACTTACGGAACTGTATCTAAATTTTACTCAATAATTTACCCTATTGAGAGCCCTTTAATATTCAGAACAAATACAGTTAGCACTAAAAATCCTATGCATGCATAGGTGTATAATGTATGAGATAATTCTTCCTCCGCGGAAGTATTGACGACAGCTTGATCATGTATGCAATATCCTCAGTCCTCACCAACAGGTAGATTCTTGGAATATTCCCAGATGTTGATACTTGTTGCTATTGCAGTAAACACTGCTTCCAGAAACTGAAAGCCTACATACAAGGTACTGGATTTTAGAAATTTCCTATACCTTATTTATTAAATTTAAAAATATTGAAGAATTTGCCACATCAAAAAGCAATGTGTTGGCTTTTCTAGGATGAATGAGTTTGGGGAAGTTTTATTAAAACTAAAATTTTTTGAAATGGTGAGGTCATTTTAATTAGAGCAGCGATTGTTGCATATTGTATGGACACGCAGGTGTGCAAATAAACAACTAAAAATGAAATGTGAGTTGAAGACACAATTTCAAATTTATGGACGCTAGGCAGCAATGTGCAACAAGAATTATCGTTTTAATTATTTAGTTATTGTAAAACAAATATATCATTTTGCCTTTTGAGAGTCATTTAGAGCCATGTGCAACTCATATGATTAACTTGAAACACTTAATTGGATGGTAAAGTACATTTTGACATATTATTATTATTATTATTTTTCTGATTGACATATCTATTATAACTGTGTTGCTGATTACAAGATTTCAAAGTTTGGGATGTAGTATAAGTATCACATAGTTTAGGTTGGTTTTCTGTGGTTCACTCAAATATTTCTATGTCAATTTTTTCATTTTCCCCTCATAATTCATTTTTGTAATTACACTTATAGATAATTCCAAAATTTTAAAATTTTAACAAGTGAATTTCTAAAATAATTTTTAAAATTAATAAAAAAATCATTGGAAAAAAATCATATTGTCCAAAAATGTTAGAACTTAAATATATTTTTGTTGCCAAGAGCCTTGCTTAGTGGTATTACCCAATATTCCTAAGTAAAAAATTTACTCATGCACTCTTATGTTTTAGCAAATCAATTTTCACTTTTCAAAATTTTAAGTAATTTATTTTTGGATAAATTACACCAACCTCAGTGCCCCAAAATATTGTCATTGTTAGGAATTTTCACATTTGAGATTTGTGTAAATATTTCTATGTCAAAAATTTCATTTTCCCCTCGTAATTCATTTATGTAATTACACTTATAGATAATTCCAAAATTTTAACAAGTGAATTTCGAAGATAATTTTTAAAATTAAGAAAAAAAATCATTGGAAAAAAAAATCATATTGTCCAAAAATGTTAGAACTTAAACATTTTTTTTTTTGGTCGCCAAGAGCCTTGCTCGGTGGTATTACCTAATATTTCTATAGAAGAGAACTTGGGTTTAAAACCCCTCTCATCTAACTATCAAATTATAAATAAATAATAAAAAAAAACCCTCTCTCATTTTATTGTGAGCCAAAAAAAAAAAACAAAAAAAAAAAAAAAAAAAAAAAAAAACTAAGACAATCCTGCAAAATATTAATACCATATCTTGAAAATAAAAATGTGCATTAAAGAAAATAATCATATTGCAATAAAAAAAAGAACAAGAAAGTAATCATATATTTAATATACATGTGGATATAAAAAATTACTCATGCACTCTTATGTTTTAGCAAATCAATTTTCACTTTTCAAAATTTTAAGTAATTTATTCTTGGATAAATTACACCAACCTCAATACCCCAAAATATTGTCATTATTAGGAATTTTCACGCTTGAGGTTTGTGTAAATTCAAAAAATAAAGTAAGGCTTCTCTCACACTGTCATTTTTCTAACAAAATATTCAGTTTTTAAAAGATTCGCATCAATCAATAATTTGACCTAACCAAACTCATTATTAATAATAATTCAAAAAATATATATTTTGGATTATGAGCCTTAATTTCATTTGTTAATTCAATTTATTTTGGTATTTTAAGATTTAGTTTTAATGAAGTTGGAAGTGTTGTCCAAATGTATAAATTATAATAATTTATTTAATAATAGATAACTATGAAATTGCCATATTTTTCCTAGGCTTAACAAAATAATTTCAATCCACAGCTCTACTCAAAATCCCAATAAGTTGAGTTTGATTGATTTTGAGAACTAATTTGAGTTGGATTTGTGTTTTTCTAGCACAAATAAATCAAATTCGATTGAAAACCTAACCCAACGATCAACATCAATTCTTCTAAGATGCATGTGATGAGCAGTGAGTTGGTGACAATGTTTATGGATACAACTTACCTGCTAAAGAGGACATAACTCAATAAAATTTGAGTTACTTGGAGAGGTGGCTTAGTGGTAGGAAGCTCATGTGACCCACCACATTTATAAGCTGTGAATTTGATTAATACCTAAGTAGTCTCACACTATAATACAATAGCAGTGGCAGAAGTAGGGACTAACTTTGTGAGCCCCTTTTTTTTTTAGTTATTTAAAAAGAAAAAAAAAGAAAAAAGAAAAAAACCAATGAAATTTCAAATGGAAAGGGCACAAAAACGAGACCGCCTTGCTAATATGATGTATTAGAAAACGGCGTCGTAATCTATATGAAAAACCCTCGAACCCAGAGCTGAGGTGTTCCAAGGGTTTTTGTTTGAGCTTTTTTATAAACCCTTCTTCTTCGTCCCAATCTCTTCAGCGATATAATAATAGAGAGAGAGAGAGAGAGACAGAGCAAGCGAGTTAGAGTTAGTACTAGGGCTTAGGGTTAGGGTTTTTCTCTCTCTAGAAAGCTAAAAAAATCCATACGAAACCAGAGACAGAGAGAGAATGGAGGGAATCACGGAGGCAGTGAACAACCTCAACATCACCGATTCATCTAACAAGAAGAACCGCATCCAAGTCTCCAACACCAAAAAGCCCCTCTTCTTCTACGTCAATCTTGCCAAGGTAACTCTCTTTCTCTCCCTCTAATGTTTCTGTTTGGTTGCTGAGAAAACATGCAATTGTGGACAAGGAAATAATAGAATAGAAGAACATATAAGAGAAGATTTCTGATTTCTTTCCCTCTGTAGCGTTTCTCTCTCTCTCTTTTTCATATTCGTTTTCTAGGTTTTATTTGTTCGCTTCCATTTTGTTGCTGAGATTAATCAACTGAAGCATCGACCATTGTTTTGATTTTTCTTATTGTGCTTTGAAAATATAAAACATATAAGAGGAAATATTAGTTTGTGTGTGTGTTGCAGGAAAAAAAAAGGGTGTTATGATTTTGTGTTTCTGAGATTGTGAAAGTTGGAAATGGGAAATATAGTTGTGTAATGTGTTGGGCTTAATTTATTTCTAAAGCTAGGAACCATTTAAAGAAGAATTTAATTATTGCAGGACTAGTTGATAGTTGATATAGCATGTGCAGATTAATCTTTTGAAAAAAAGAAATACCCAAATTATATTTCATATTACTTCAGTTGTATTTGAACTGTCTGTATGTTCACTGTATGTATGTGTGGATTTGATATAACAGGGGGCAGGTTTATGTAGTGGTGGTTTGGTGCTTGTCCTTGTGTATTTCGGTGTTCTTTTTTTTAATAATTTTGTGATTGTTAATTGTCGTTGCAGAGGTACATGCAGCAGTACAATGATGTGGAACTCTCTGCTCTTGGAATGGGTATTCTCTTTGTTAACCTTTTCTTGTTTCTTAGTATAGTTATATGGTTCTAGCAAAAACGATATGAATGTCGTTGTTTTGATTTTGTTAATTGATACCTTTTACATGTTGGAAGAATATGTCTTCTCTCTCCTTTTGCATTTAATATTTTAGAATTCAGCTCTTTGTTGCTGGTAACTGGAGTTTGGTGATGGATGGTTGCGTTTGCTAAATGCAAGTTAAGAATTAAATTATCATATTTACTATGTTCTGTAAAACTTTGAACATATGATAGATTCTTCCGTTCAGTTTGTATGGTTTAATATATACTAGCTCTACCATCTGTAAAATGTTCATTTGAAGCATGGATTGACTATTGTACTTGGATAATAGTTGAAGGTTCTCGCTGTTTGTATTTATTGTGCAGAGTTCGTGTAATTTTTAAATCACATAAGTGGGGAAATACACTCATTGTTTGTATTTTTGGAAATTTTGTTTTTGAAATGATTGACTTTTATATTATATCTACAGCTATTGCCACAGTGGTTACCATTGCTGAGATCCTTAAAAACAACGGATTGGCGGTTGAGAAGAGTGAGATTCTTGCACCTATTCCACTAAACCTTTTTCTTTAAATTACACTTAGTATACATAATCTAATTATGGTAAAAATATAACATATACAGAGATCATGACTTCCACTGTTGACATGAGGGAGGATGCAGGAGGGCGACCCATTCAAAAAGCAAAGGTATATTGTGATTATAATATATGGCAGAAAATTTTAAAATATATTGTTAGATACACTAGTAATATTGCATGACAGAATTGATCCACACAATATGAGTTCATCCATTCCTTCATTGCCAACCATAAGATCTTTATGGCTAATCCTTGCTATTGACTTGCTTGGAGTATGTGATAATTCAGTTACATTCCAAGCAATGTCACATATGGTTTAGTCAACTAATTGGATTGCTATGATTCCGAAAGAGGGTGTTAATGACATAATGATTGGCAATTGTCAAACCAAAAAAAAAAATATATATATATATATATGATTGGCAATTGTGGTCTTATTCTCTTTCATAGCTGCACATGTGGTCTTCTCATAAAGCGACCACTCCGTGTCTAGATGTTTGGGCTTGGATTTAGCGTATTGGTAGGAGGGTTGCTTCATCTCTTTTCTAGTCAATCGTCATAGGTTGTATTTGGCAACTCTACTGTCAAAATGCATTTAAGTAGAATAAGTCTAGTAAATGTATTCTAATTAATGCATTATGGCAGAATGTATGTCTCTTAAAAATTTGCATTTGATATTATGATGAAAGTTCTCATTAAAAAGTAATTATGCTGAATGTATTGTGTTTGGTAATGAATTAATTTAAAATGCATTTGGATCTCATTGGGCTTGGATTTGACTCAAAGAGATAGGGGTTGAGTTTAGTCAGGTTAAAACTTGGGTTGTGTGGGTTTAGAGCTTACCCATTTCTTATCTACTCTCTCTCTCTCTCTCTCATTTTATCCTAAAAATATCCCTACTAATTCATCTTCTTTCTCATTTTCTCTCTTAGCAATTTATTGCCTTCTCTCTAGTTCTCTCTTTTTGCCTCTCTCTCTCTCTACAACACAATTTCTCTTTCACCCTCCCTCTTTTTGGGTTGGTTCTGAGCAAGTTTGGCCATGTATGCTTTCACTTTGGCCTTGGCCTTTGTATTTGTTGTTATACTCATTGAGTGGCTCTCTAATGAAATGCTGATTGAAAAGACCCCACAAGATTTGCATGTGTTTTGGGGTTTTGGCCCAATTCGAACAGAGGTGTAGGAAACCCAGAGAGAAACAAAGAGAAAGGAGGAAAAAAAAAAAAAAAAAAAGCCATGTGCAAAAGAGCTATTTGGCCTCAAAATCTAAATGGGGCTCACATGTAAGAAAAATTAGAACGAGAATGCAATATGCATTTCACAGATTTTATTGCAAACTTGTTGAACACACTCAAGAATTGAAAAATGTATTTTACTTTATAAAAATTTGTGAAATAGAGATATCAAGTTGTCACCAAACTACACTTTAATTCATTTATGAAATAGTAACACCTGTAATTTTCTGACATTAGTGTCATCTTGTTTGGTAGATTGAAATATTGCTGGGGAAGTCAGAGAAGTTTGACGAGTTGATGGCTGCAGCTCAAGAGGAAGCAGCTTTAGAATATGAGGAGCAGAACTGAAGTGAAATGTTCCTGCAGTTTAGCATTGGTGCACTTGCTGTTAAGTTGGTTCTATCATGGACATTATAGTAGTGTTTCTTAGATTGGCTTACTGTTTTGTGAAGTTAACTAGCTGTCATCATATTTACTCTAGGAATTTTTGTAAACTACTTCCTCCTTACTATTCAAATTCAAATCTGTTTCCAAGTTTACGGTTATCACCTCCTTGTTTTAGAATGTTTGGATGGTTTTGTCCTCTCTTTTATATCATCAAACTGCGTGTTTCTTATCTTATGTCCTCCATGGTTGCTGGTTGCAATGGAGATTGATTTAGACTTGACTCTTGAGTGGTGCGATTGATTTAAACGTAAACTGGGACCCTAGATCCATAATAGACGGTGCTGTTAAACTGAAAATCGGAGCTGAACTTTTATTCAATTTTTACTGTTAATTTACACTTGCCACAGACAAATTTGACTTAAGAAAAAAGATAAAAGAAAAAGGAAATGTGCCGAACAGCATGCCGATGTTGAACTAAAGAATGAGGTCTTCAAAAATGAAAGAGAATGTTAAGGTCAGCATGACATCTAGCTAACGTTCAATACTTAAAGTTCTTAGAGCATTTTTAACAAATTCATCAAATTTTTGTATTGTTTAGAGAATAAACAGTGACTCTTACTTTTATTTATCTATTTTTTCAAATACATTTTCCAACAGATTCTCTATTTTATTAAATATTATTTCTTCATTCATTATTTATTCTTTTTTTAACAACTATACATCTTCCAATATTTTTTTATTCAACACCTAATTATTATAATAGAAAAAAAGTATTTGAAGAATGAACCGTAACCCATTAGACTTGATGGGCTACTATTCATGAGCCAAAAAAAAATTCAGGTATACCGAACCAGTTGGAGCATGAACAGTGCATAAATTCTCCAAATTTTAGTCAACAAACTCGAATACAATATCTGTTAGAGATGCTCTTAGAGCATTAGCAATAGTGGTGCTAAAAAGCTAAAAAGTTATTTTTAACACCGCTATATATTAAAAAGAGTGTTACAGCAGTGAAGATATAGGTATATTTTTTACCTATTTTGCTACAATGCACAGTGCATAGCTAGCTATGCACTGCAGCTAAGAGCTAAATTTTTTTTTTTAATTTTTTATTCTCCACCCAATTAAAATACTCTTTGTTTGCTCTTTTTTTTTTTTTTTGAATAAAATTTCTTTCCAAACTAGTTTGAAGAGAAATTCTTCAAACTTATTATATATTTTTATATTGAGTATGAAATTTAAAAATCTAACCGTTGGATTGCATATTCTTATTATATCCTTCATGCTTGCAAAATTTCAAGAAGATCAAAGATTAATTGCTATGTCATCAAATAAATGTTAAAATTTCAAGTTTTTAAAATCTAAAATTGTGTATAAAAAATAAGTTCATTGATCACATAGTAAATAAATCCGATTTGAACGAAATTTGATATGCATGTTAAATAAATGTCTTTATTATATCTTTCATGTTTGCAAAATTTCAAGAAGATCAAAGATCAATTGCTATATCATCAAATAAATGTTAAAATTTCAAGTTTTTATAATCTAAAATTGTGTATAAAAAATAAGTTCATTGATCACATAGTAAATAAAATCCGATTTGAACGAAATTTGATATACACATTAATAACATAAGGAACATGAAATTCAACGGTTAGATTTTCAAAATTCACATCTAAAAAAGAGATATATGATAAGTTTGAAGAATTTTTCTTCAAATTAATTTGTAGAGAAACTTTATTTATTTTACTTTATTTTATTTTTCAACCTGTTTCTCTCTCACTCTCCCGAAACTGGTGGTCCTCCCCCTCCCTCCCCTGTGACAGATCAGTACTCTCTCTCTCCAGACCGTGAAACACCCTTTTTTTTTTTTTTTTAATCAATACTTCTCGAGTCTTTTGGCTGAATATTGCAAAAAATGATGTTTATTTGTGATATAGGTACTGTTCAAACTTATTTGGGAAAATGAGGAGAGAAGTGAATTTCGGCAACACCATTGCCGAAATTCTGAGAAAAAGTAAGAGATAGGAGAGAGAAATGATGTGACGGATGGAGAGAGAAAAAGAAATTTCGGCAATGATATTGTCGAAATTGGAAGATTAAAAAAGAAAAGAAAAAAAGAACTGAATTTTGGCCAGAGTAATGCTACGGCCACACACTATTTTACCATATTTTTATATAAATTGTTGTTATGGCCAATTTTTTACTGACTCTCATTAGTGCCTACCAACAACATCACTTTTTTATTTATCAATAATTACTTATTACATCAACAGTTTATGAATGTTTTTGTAAAAAAGTTTGTAACTAGCATTTTACCAAAAGTGAATGATTTAAAAAAAAAAAAAAAAAAAAACTCAATTGCGGCATTTGAATTACCGAAATTGGAGTAAATAAAAAATAAAAACGTGTGGCTGCATTAATCTCACAACAATCCCAATTGCGGCAATTATATTGCCGCAATTGAGGTTTTTTATTTTTTATTTTTTTTAAATTATTAACTTTTGGCAAAATGCTAGAGTTACAAATTTTTTTACAAAAACTTTCATAAATTGGTGATGTGATGAATGATTATTGGTAAATAAAAAAGTGATTTGTTGGTAGGCACTAATGAGAACAGTAAAAAATTGGGCATAACAACAATTTGTAAAAAATATGATAAAATAGCGTGGGGTAATGCTTGCCACAATTCAGTTTTTTTTTTCTTTTTTTTTTTAATCTTCCAATTTCGGCAATATCATTGCTGAAATTTCTTTTTCTCTCTCTCCATCCGTCACATTATTTCTCTCTCCTTTCTCTTACTTTTTCTTCGAATTTCGGCATTAATGTTGCCGAAATTCACTTTTCTCCTCATTTTCTCAAATAAGTTTGAATAGTATTCATATCACAAATAAATTTTATTTTTTACAATATTTAGCAAAAAGACTCGTACTTCTCTGTTTAGTACCTGAGAAATGATAAATCTATACTTGGGTAAGAGTTTCACTTCTTCGGTTGATGAAGTGACAACTAAGCCTACTATAATTTCAGCTTCCTCAAATTTTGTGAATCTACAACTGATGTGATTTGATGCTCATTGCTGCTTTGTTGTTTGTTAAATTTTTTAAATATAAGTACTTTCTGTTTGTTGGTTGCTTAGGAAATAAAAGAAAACAGTATAATTTTTCAATTTCACAAATAATTATTCTCATATTTCCACCACTTTACTTAATTCATGTCTTCTTCTTTATAGGCTAAGTTTTTTAGATAGGTGACTTTTAAGTTGGTCCCCTTTACTTTGTTGGTTTCTATACTGTTTTAACATGAAACTAAGGCTATCATGGAGATTGAGAAATTTTTTTTAGTCAAAAGATAAATTTGTATATATATATAATTTGGGGTTAAAACAAAATATTATTGTTACACTAAATGATTATTTGTTATCATGATGATTGAGAAATTGTTTTAGTAAAAAAAAAAATGTATAAGTATAATTTGGTATTAAAAATAATCACTTATTAATACTATACGATTATTTGCTATCATGTGGTGGTGGCGGCAGTGGTGGAGGCGGTGGTGGCGGCGATGGTGGAAAAGTTGGTGGCGGCGACGGCGATGGTGGCAGTGGCAGCGGTAGCGGTAGCAGTTGCGATGGTTGTAATTGTTGTTTATTGTAGTGGATATATTATTTTATTGAAGTAAATATATTATTTTATTGTAATGTTTATATTATTTTATTGTGTAGAAAGCTAAAATAAATCCACTGTTGCTGGATGTTTTGTAAAGTGAGTAAGTAAAATAGATAAATTAATTTTTTGTGGTACTAAATAGCTAAAAAAATAGCATCACTAATGTGGATGCTCTTAGAATGCTACAAAAGATCCTGGTTATTACACACCCATGCATCACATCAGTTGAAATCATGTTTATATCGAAGAAATTGTTTTTCATTTTAGTTTTCAAAATATGATTTTAACACTCATGCATCACATCAGTTGAAATCACGTTTATAATGTTGAAATAGTTTTTCGTTTTAGTTTTCAAGATATGATTATAAGTGACTGTGATGGATGTCTGCAACGACTTGGTACGTTTATTTATTTGAATATATGGGAAACCTAGTTTGTTTGTTGACCTAAGATCCTTTATAAGAAAATTTTTAAAATTGAGGGTCAATAATTAGTTTTTTTTATAAAAAATTTATAGGTGGACTCTGTGTTTTCCTTTCCACATAAGAAGGCTCTCAAAATTGGGTCTAAACCAATTGAAATCATAAAAAAAAAAAAAAAAAAAAAATGGTTATGATTGTCATCTCATATTACCTCATAGATTCAAGTTTTCCTACGATTATTAATAAATAAATAAAAAATTTCCTACGGAAACTAATAAACGGAATGTTCAGGTTGAGCTTTGAACTAGATTTGACATCTATTGAATGTCACAACTCACAAGAATGAGTCATAGTCAATACTCTTTATAGTTTCACATCCTTCTTAAGGTACTCTTCCTCTTCAAAAATGAACATATATAGTCTAGGATAAATTTTACTTGACTTTCATTGACATAGATGTCTTCAAGATTGCTGTTGGTTGTTGAACTGCTATAAGCATGTGCTTCTCTTTGTCTTGGATCAGCATATGACATTTAATTTAAACATACGTACTGTATCATACAATAAAAAACTGGAACTTAAAATGCAAAATCCCTCTCATAAAAAAAAAAAAAAAAAAAAAAAAAACAGCATGTTTTGAGAATCCCTAAAGAATATGCATTACCTGTTGGCAAACCTAACATTCAGCAGCAGCCATCATAACGGTAAGGTTTTGGGATTGAATCTAAGGAGGTTTGTCAATACTTAACTTTCAATTTCATTATATACCTTTTCTGTTGTAGTAAAAGAATCGGTTACCTAAAAACCTAGACAAATATGTATGGCTAGTTTGCAAGTCCCATATAAATAAAATTGTTTGATTTTGCTTTTGTCATTTTTTTTTTTTTTGAGTCACTGTAAATGTAATTATTTTCACCATAGCTTGCGGTGGGCTCCAAAATTTGGTCAGGGAAATGGGGTATAGTATGTGGGAGATTTGAAAGTTAAAACTATAGGAACCATATTACCCCAACCTGAATAAGCTAGCACCAAATTATAATGTTTGTTTTAAAAATTTGTTTCTATCAAAATTCTTTGAAAAATATTGTCTACCCAAATAGCTACAAGTTATTGTGAGTGACCTTAATTATGATTGATTTTAATTGTTTACAAAGAATTTGTAGTCTAACTCAAATATTGTGCTTCTCTTTCTTGAAAGTTACAATGTTTGCACGAAAATTGTAAAATTTATGCGATATGTCTGTTTGGAAAAAGTTTTAGCTTTTAGCTTTTTATCTTAGTTATTTTGTTTTATTTTATTATTATTTTTTAAATTTAATAAAATTAGTTATTTTGAAAATAAGTTAGTTTCTAGCTATTTTTTTGGTCGCACATTTAACATAAAAGTTACCAATACATATATAAAATATAGTATAATATAAATACTGTGCAAATAAACTACTAAAAACTACGGAGTTCACAAATAAATTATCTGATTGTAGGCTAAAAAAAAAAAAAAAAAATCTTATTATAAAATAAGAGATCCTATAATGTGTCCCAAAAATAATAACATCTTCTATATCTTGTGGTCTAAACATTTTAACTTAGTTCCCTCTTGATTTAGTAGCTCTTAATTTCATTTTCTTGTTTCTCAAAAAAAAAAAAAAAATCCATTTTCTTTCCATTAATTAACTCTTACAACTGGCAAAGGGCTGTGGAGTGTGGAATTAAAAAATACATTATCTGTTTAACACAATGGACATTCGGTTTGATTTGAAGAAAATGAAGGAAACAATAGTGTCAAATTATTTTTCAAGTTTTAATAAAATAGAATAAATTACTATGACTTATTTAAGTGGTGAGTTATGAGTTGTGAAAAATAAAAGTGATGTCAATAGAAGGTCTATTTAAGGTCTGTGCTATGTATTTAAGAGTTAGACAATTTTGGATCTACACCACTGTCAGTTTCTTTAAGACTTTCTTCCATCTTCCTGTATGTGTGTGTGTTAAAACACTTAGTATTCTCAAATAGAAAAAACAGCGTAAATCCCACATTAAAAAATGAGTGTGAGTTAAAGAAGTTTAAAACTTGTGTTGTGTATCCAAGAGTTAAACCATTTTGGATATATACCACTATCAGTTTCTTTAAGATTTTCTCCTCTCCTCGTATCTGTGTGTGTTAAAATACTTAGTGATGGGATAGCAAAAATCACATCTCTGGTTCGTCCAGAGGAATCGTCCATGGGCATCAATTGACCAAATGACCACAGACCGTTTGGATGAAAGAGTTGTCCATGTGCAAAATGCATGGACGACCACACAACATTAGTCTATGAACAAAAGGTCGTTCATGGGCAAAGCACACGAATGACCACATAACACTTAGGACATCCTCAAGTATAAATTACCTCACGTGTATAGAGGATTCGAACCACAAAGTCTTGGNCCTCCAACTTTCAATATACCCTCGATCAGCAATCATTGGAATGGAGTGATGGTACACATAGAGTTAAGAGTCATATTGATTTTCTATCTCAACCACGATAATTGTAGGTGAAATTTCTTAGGCCTAATGTCTAATAATGCAGGTGTTCTGCTTCCCCACAACACCCCCCCCCCCCCAAAAAAAAAAGCATTTGTTATTTGTTATTCGATGGTTTTTATTTCAATGAAAAAGAAATAAACATACAAAGTATTTGTTGTTTAGAAGAAACTAATGAAATGGCCAGAAATATGTCATTGATGATGACCCTGACCTCATTTAAATTTTATGACAAAAGAGTGCTCCTATGAGCGCTCACTAGGTAGCTCAATAGACCACCAAAAGCAAAATATTTAATTAATTATCTCCTACAAACTACTTCTTGGCCGTTCATCCCAATAGAGCAATTTAGATTGCATACTAGCATGACTACTCCCATCTTTAACTTACTTACATAGTTGATCGCGTAAGTTTGGCATCCATGTATCTATACATTTAAGATTACAAAATTTGTCCAGTGAGAGAGAGTATAAACTTTGAGAAGAAGATATCTCACATTTATATTATAGGGAACTTGCATTTTTATTTTTCATTATGTGGTAAAGAAGTACTAAGAAGAGCACTGAGATTAACAGGGAAGAAAAAAAAGAAGACTACTAACCACTATGATTAGTGCTATATGTAACATTGATGCATTGATTAATTCCAATGATGAGATTGGGTGTGGAGATTACGGGATTCTATGGCAACCCTGTAACAATAAGAGAATACAGTCATGGGAGCTGTTAAAATGTCTAGGCTACAGATTGACAAACCATAGGTGTGCATGGGAGATTTCAATGAAATTCAAGTGTCAATGAGAAGGAAAGGGGGGGGGGGGGGGGGGGTGGTGGACCGGTTTAGTAGACAAATTACCAATTTTAGAGATTGTTTAGAAAATATGGGGCTGAGAGACTTGGGCTATACAGGAACTTGGTTTACTTAAGCCGTGGACAGGAGGGATAATGGATGCATTAATGAAAGAATTGATAGAGCCCTGGTCACAATGGAGTGGCGAAGGAAGTTCCCTAGTGCAAGGCTATTTCATCTAGCAAATTTGGCCTCTGACCACTGTCTTATTGTTGAGATTAGACCAGCCCACACAAAAACTAAAGGAAGTGCCAAACTTTTTTGATTTAAATCTATGTGGCTTAAACTTGATCAGAGCAAGGAGGTTGTAAAGGAGGTGTGGGAAGCGGGGATGCACATGGGAGGGGCAAATCCAATTGAAGGTTGTTTGGAGAAATGCAGGGCTGCCTTAACAAGATGGAACTCACGGGTCTTTGGACACACGGGGCAGAACATATAATGTATGCAAAAGGAATTGAAAACACTGGAGGCACATGTTGTTGGTCTCTCAAACCAAGAGCAGATAGGAGATACAAGAAAATAATTGAACCAACTGAAATTATATGTGATGGAGGAAGATATGTGGCATCAGAGATCACATAGTTGTTGGGCAAAATTCGAGGATAAAAGTACTCGCTTTTTTCTTGAGAAGGCATCAAGTAGGAAACAGCAGAATACAATCTTTGGCAGCTATTGCCAATATTATTGCAGGTACCATACATCACATTTAGTTGTTATGCCAGTTTGAAGTCCGCCACACCTGAAGAGAAGGAAATAAGACAGCGAATGGATTAGCCAAGTATGCCCAATTTATAGAAGATTTAGTAACATGGATGGAGGAAATTCCACCCATTATAGATTCCGATACTGCTTCAGATGTGAACCAATTTTCCAGTCATGAAGTAAATAGCTTCCACTAGATTTCCTATTAAAAAAAAAAAAAAATGTAACGTGCATGTTCACCAACTATATTTGAATATCTACATTATCTATCATTGTCTAGATAATGATCAAGTTATAGATAAAGCTGTAGTTTCTGATGTTGCATGTTAACGTCTAAGACAATGATCAAGTTATTGGTAAAGCTATAGTTTCTGAAAGTTCAATATGGGTATGAAACACCCTTGAACGTTTGGACCTCCAGATACAAAATACTAATTCAAGCTTTATATCAAACAAGTCATGTGCGGAATATGATAACCAGCTTATAACAGAATTGATAAAACAATCTAAGTCAAAGATAAACACATTCACAACAGTAAATATGAGGCAAAGATAAAGGAAAGAGAGATGCAAACACACGATGTGTTATCGAAGAGGAAACCGAAGTCCTCGGCGTAAAACCTCTCTGCCGCCCTCCAAGCGGTGATAAAATCCACTAAAGAATATAGTTGAGATACATGAACAGCAGAAGACCCTCCAAGCCTAATCTACCCAAGTACCTAAGCTCTCCAAGTTTTTTGCTTCAACGAGGTTACGCCAAATCTATTTCTTCTTTAGCTTGCCGGATTCCACTACTTGACCATAGTATCAACCAATGTATATTGGTTCCTTTCCAAACTGCTTCCCAAAACACCAAATGGACATTCTCACAGACGTGGGTGTGGTGAGATAAGGGTTTGGTAAATAACCTCTCAAGGGTATGACAATGGAGAGGAAGAGAGTAGAGAAATTTGTAGAGTCTCTTTGGATGAAGATTGGAGATGAGGCATTCTTGTTTTTCTCTAGGGTTTTCTCTCACAAAATTCTCTCTGGAAACTCTCCCAAAATGATGGGTATAATGGTGTATATATAGTAGAGTGAGAAGGGAATGCAAAACGTCAGTTTTTGCCAAACAGGGCAAGTTGGCGACTTGGTCTCGCAGCTTGTCCAAGTCGCGAGTTCAAGTCGCAACATAACGGCCTAGCCAGACTGGAACTTTTGTCCTGTAGCATGACAGTTGGCACGACCCTTCAGTTTCCCAATGTGCCTTTCACGTGCCAGCATTTGGCGGCTTGCCAGTCGCGATCCACCCGATAGCCCTAGCCATGAGCCTCTGTTTTTCTTGCACACTCTTGAGCTTTTCTTCACATCTTCTCACATACTACCCTTACAATTTTCTCACCTAAATACAGGGTTACTAAGTGCTAAATTACAAGCAAATTGGTCACGGAATAAAGCTAATTAAATGGTTGATTAAATTCAACCTTACAGTTTCTTATGTTGCATGTTAATTTCTAAGACAATGAAGATGAAAACCATCCAAGATGCAAACCAGTTTTCCATAATCATTTAATGGAACAATTTGAGTGGGGTTGATAAACCAAAGGTGAAAAAAAATTTTGGATTGAGAAACCAAGTGATATATATCTACCAAAACCCAAAATTCAAAGAAAAATAGAAAACTGAATTGCAGGTTTTCCAATGAGAGAAAGAATGAGAAAAGAAGGTGCCTGTGAAATGGGAGATTGGTGGCGATTGTTGGAAAGGCCTTGAAATTTCTTTGTTTCATGGTATCAGTATTGTGCTCAGGATCCAAAACCACAAACACAAACAAACTTAACAGCTAAATTGATCCTCCAAATCAGACGTCCACAAATAAAAAAGCTATGAACTACAGAATTAGAAAACAAAAGGAGGAATGAGTGAACAACAAAAGCGTAATTGGAATAAACATAACAGCCCAATATAAATAAAATACCAAAACAATTAATCTAGAAAGCTAATATACCTGCAGAGAGTTCATCACGTTTGCAGTTGATCATTTCATGCAATTCTTACTTGTTTCAAGAGTTATTTTAGGATCATAATTTTTCACAATTATCTTATGTTGTTGTGACTACCACATTAGAGTTGTGGCAAAAAATAAAAAAAAAAAAAAATCCATTTTCTTTCCATTAATTAACTCTTACAACTGGCAAAGGGCTGTGGAGTGTGGAATTAAAAAATACATTATCTGTTTAACACAATGGACATTCGGTTTGATTTGAAGAAAATGAAGGAAACAATAGTGTCAAATTATTTTTCAAGTTTTAATAAAATAGAATAAATTACTATGACTTATTTAAGTGGTGAGTTATGAGTTGTGAAAAATAAAAGTGATGTCAATAGAAGGTCTATTTAAGGTCTGTGCTATGTATTTAAGAGTTAGACAATTTTGGATCTACACCACTGTCAGTTTCTTTAAGACTTTCTTCCATCTTCCTGTATGTGTGTGTGTTAAAACACTTAGTATTCTCAAATAGAAAAAACAGCGTAAATCCCACATTAAAAAATGAGTGTGAGTTAAAGAAGTTTAAAACTTGTGTTGTGTATCCAAGAGTTAAACCATTTTGGATATATACCACTATCAGTTTCTTTAAGATTTTCTCCTCTCCTCGTATCTGTGTGTGTTAAAATACTTAGTGATGGGATAGCAAAAATCACATCTCTGGTTCGTCCAGAGGAATCGTCCATGGGCATCAATTGACCAAATGACCACAGACCGTTTGGATGAAAGAGTTGTCCATGTGCAAAATGCATGGACGACCACACAACATTAGTCTATGAACAAAAGGTCGTTCATGGGCAAAGCACACGAATGACCACATAACACTTAGGACATCCTCAAGTATAAATTACCTCACGTGTGTAGAGGATTCGAACCACAAAGTCTTGGAGTGGTTAATCAACCTGTGTCCACTGCCACCAATTTCTCCTAAGTACTTAACTTTCACTAGCAGTTGCAACTTCTATAGCTGTTGAGAAAGTTATATCTAGAATCCCTAATTTCCACAAATCTTGGAGAAGTTACTAAACCAAAAACCGCTCCGAGGTTCTCTATATAAGGACCGGTTTGAATCAAACAAAGGGAAGTGTATTATGATATTTTACTCCTAAAAAGTTGGAACTCCATTCTTGTGAGAAACTAATTTAGTCATCAGAGGGTATTTGTCCTGTCCACCTCGGTCTCCTTTGATAGCATGTTCATCATTGTAGGCCTTCGCTACAACTATCAACCCATCGAAGCCGAAGTGTTCAGCCTACTGATTTTGTTCAGCATCACTTAGTATTCTAAAAAAAAAAAAAAAAGTAAATGTAATTGTCTAAACCTCTTCTCCTTCTTCTTCTTTTTTTTTTTTTTTTTTTTAATAATTTAGATACAATAAAATTTTTATCCATGGCATCAGATCTATAATGATTTATTTTTATTATTAGATTAAAATACCAACTCATTTTTAGTGTAGGTAGAGTTTGAGCTCCAAATCTCAAAATACCTTACTAGTTAAGCTAACTAGAACCCATTGACTATCCATCATTCACAACTTATCATCTCAGCAAATTGTAGAAAAAAAATTATGTCCTTAACAAAGTTTTTAAAAATAAAGAAAGAAGAAAATTTAGTTTTGCTATTTCTTTTCCCTCATTTTCTTGACAAATTCAAGATGAAAATATTTATTTCCCACTCCGTCTTACCGTTACAAAACTAAGTAGGCAATTACTTGAAAGTAGAAATGAAGAGAACATTAAATTTTATCAATCTAATAATCTTTACTTTTCTGTACTAAAATATCAATGTTGTCATCAAACTCATATAATTACATATCAATTTTGTCAATTCTTCTTATAATCAGAAAAAAAGTCAACCAGGAAGTAACATTTAAAATTTAAAAATAATTAATTATTATTACAGAAAAAATGAACCTTGGGTAAACTTTTGGTAGGACAGCTTTGGCCAGTTTGTAGTCTGGATCTAGTCTCAAATCATGTCTATGAGACATCTGGGAAGGAAAAATGCAGAAATGGTTTGTATCTGCATTGCAAACCAATAGCTTCCTTCCAAATAAAGAAATTTACGACCAAATTTCCCAAAAAAAAAAAAAATTGCAGTAACATCTATAATTGTCAAAAACGTGTATTGACATTTTAAAATAGAGAGATGCTACGTTTACAACACTTTCACGACAAATCATATGTGATAAGTTGTTATTAGTTTTAATTTGAATTCACAATTTAAATTACTTTTTTGTCTACTCATAACAACAACTAACAACTTGCCACTTATGATTTGTTGTGAAAATATTGTGAATATAGCATTTCTCTTTAAAATTATATCATATCATATATAGTAAGATAGCGTAGACTTTATAAAATTAAAATATATATATATACACACATAATTACATATATAAAAAGATATACTTATTAGAAATTTGAAATATATTTAATTAATGACTAACTTAATCAATTATGTAATAATATTTAACGAAACTAACTAAATATATCAAAATAAAATATATTTATTATATCTACCTTCAAAAGGGTCAAGCTGAAAAGTGATAATATATGATATATGTAATATGAACTAAAATAATAATATTTTATTCATTAGTTTACCTAATCAACGAAATCTCCATAGTCCAAATTAATGTTATCATCAATTTCATAATCTTTTTAAATCGTATCTTTTCTTTTGAGAAACAATATAAATCGTATCTTCATTAACATCTCTATCCCCAAAATTTACTATTTCTTCTTATTTTTCTATTTCAATAAATTATTTGTTATATTTCTTCTTGGCACTCAAGAATTTTGGAGTTATAACAAAAATAATAATTATTATATAGTCATTTAATACTTAACTTATAGCATAGAAAAGAAATTTGCAAATATGAAAATAAAGTGTCAAGTTTGTAGTCTAAATTTTGTAAGAGAAAGAGAAGGAAAAAAAAAAAAAAAACTCATGAATATTTTTATTTATTGTAACGTGTCTAGTGTCTAGTCTAACAACAACTTGTTAGACTAATGAGTGAAGTCAAATTGCAAAATCAAAAAAAAAAAAAAGAAACCCATGTATTGTCATGTTTTTTTGGCTTCAAATATGTATTATCATGTTGAATAAAAATATACAATACAATACAAATTATACAATCCTATACTGAAATCTTGTGTGATTTTTATTTGTAAATAGTGACAATATATTCCTTTGCTTCATTCCACAATAACCACAACAACCTAACTCCCCCTCCCCCACCCCTGCCTTCTTCCCCCCTCCCCCCACCCANTCTTCCCCCCCTCCCCCCACCCACCCAGGCACCCACCCACCCACCCAAGAGAGACAGGAAAAACAAAGCAAAGTTAAAAGCAACCTAAAACAACACTCTCCTTCTATAGGCTATAATAATATATAAAAACCTAATAACATTAAAACAGAAACAGAGAGAGAGAGAGAGAGACACACAGAGGTTTCATCACTTACCTACCCTCTCTCTCTCTCTACTTGTCTGTTCTAGTTTTTCCTCCGACCTGAGACTTTGATTTCCCTTCCATCTCACACTCCCTTTCTCTCTTTTTCTTTGTCTCCAAACCAATAACATAACCCATTTCTTCAAAAACCCTCTTTCATTGCGTTATTCTCTTTTTGTTTATATCAATTTCTCTCTCAAAATTGAGAAAAAAAAAAATGGAATTTTCGAATACCCATTTGGCCAAAATCGAATCTTTCCCTCCCAGCAAACGCTTAAGCTCATGAAAACAATGGCTTTAGCTGCTGTTGTTGGTTACTAAAACCCCAAACAAAAAAGGCAAAGCAAACCAACAATTTTCTGATTATAAATGGGTAGGAAGAAAGGAATCCAACTGTTTGATGATAGACGAGATGGGTTTTTCTCTGTTTGTGATTTGGGTTCTCCAAGTCCATGGAATCTCCAAGATGGGTCTACTTACTTTCACCCAGGAGGCTTATTTGCCAGCGTTGGTCAGGTCGGAATGGGTTTCGGCGTTTCGCCGAATCCATCAGATTCCCGAGACAATGGCGGCGTGAAAGTGCCGCACAGTGATATGTACGCCAAGTACATGTCATCCATTGAAGGATTTCGGATTGTCAAGGAAGAGGTGGTGGAGGTTGAGAAGAATAAGAAGAAGGGTGGCCTTAAATTGAAAGTTAAGGTGTCAAACCCTTCACTTAGGCGGTTGATAAGTGGCGCTATAGCTGGGGCAGTATCGAGGACCGCCGTGGCGCCATTGGAGACTATAAGGACTCATTTGATGGTGGGGAGTAGTGGACATTCTACTACTGAGGTGTTCAATGATATTATAAAGACTGATGGGTGGCAGGGCTTGTTTAGGGGTAATTTGGTTAATGTCATTCGGGTTGCGCCTAGCAAGGCCATAGAGGTACTGATTCTAATTGGGTACCTTTCAATTTTAGAGCTATGTTTTACAATGGTGTTTTTTTTTTTTTTTTTGAGAGGAAATGGTACCTTATGTTCTAAGGACTATGATACGAAAAGTGAAATAAACCACGGACGAACTCAAGAGCCAATATCTTGGGATCAGAGCTAATGGAAGTGATGATTTGATAAAAACGCTTACTTACGCACTTGAACTGGAACAAAGGTTTGAATGGCAAACGTGAATGGATTTCAGGAAGGAGACCGTCAGATATTGTGGCCATGTCCAAGGTTAAGAAGAACATGAACTAATTGGGTTTTTTAGAACAGAAGAGACAGAATAAGGAACAAGGTTGCTTGTTTTATTTGGGAACGATATTTATGATGTAGGATTGGATTTTTATATTTTATTTTAGGAAAAAAGAGTCAAGCATTTTTATTAAACTTATTTTTTTGTTCAAATAAATCTAAAATTATGTAAAAGTACAATTATATTTATCCAATGTTGAATTTGGATATTAATAAATTAGTTTTTTCTCAAAAAATAAATATAAGTCAAGAAACCATAACTCTTCTTTTTTTTTCTTTTTAGAAAGAACCACAACTTTTCTCATAAATCTTTTCACAACTATTTAGTAAGTTATTAATGAAAGATGATATAGTGATTTTTATTATATAATTCGGTAATTGAAAAATATGGGATTTGAACCTTAAACATCTTAGTTGGAAATATTAAGAAATGTTAGTTTACCTACAAGACTCTCATTAAATAATAAAGAAGTAGTATGGACAAAAAAAAAAAAAAAAAAGACTAGTAGTATGCCTATGCAATGTTATGTTCATTGTAGACACCCCGCCAATATAACTTAAGTCTTTATTCCCCTAATAACAACAAACAAGGGACCCATTACTAATATTATGACCAACAAAACATAAAAATTCAAAAAAATTAAATTATTAATTAAATAAAAAGGTCTAATTATGCATACAAGGTAAGAAGTTGGTAGAGTTGTTTATCTAAAATTCTTCTCAAAATCAAGTGCAAAGTTGATCCTATATCATTGTGCAATTTTTGCACTCCGATTGTTAACTATAAAAAGTGCGATGATCCCGTGTCAAAAACACAACCAAGTATCAAGAGTAATACTCATAAAAATCAATATCAACATGATTTTTTAGACTAAATGGAGTTTTTCCATTAAAAACAAAGATTCTTTTGAATATTATAACTTCTTTTCCTTCGCCACTAGCTTTTTTTTTTACCATTGGATTTTTTTTTTTTTTTTTTTTTTTTTTGCAAGGTTTGACGAGGCATAATCTCCTTAGTATTAGTATTGATGTCATATAGTCTTGTGGAAATGGCTACTCTCCTCGATTTGCTGTTAGTGCCTAATAACGAACCTCCAATTTTTATGGTTAAAAAGCTGAGGAAAGCAACTGGAAAATTTTAGCCTTTAACAGTATATTAGTCTGAAAATGTTGAAGGTACCTGATGATGTGAGAGAGAGATCAAAAGAATATAGTTGCGTAATTAGAAGAAACGTCCATGACAACGCTGGAAGAAATTGGGTCCAGGGTGACAAAATTGAACGCAGCTTCCCCTCAGCCATTTCAGTCTAACATAACATTCTTTTAACTAAAATTTATATAATTTTCAATTGTAACCTCTGAAAAGGAAACCCAATTCCATTTAAAATGACTTCCAAAAACATCAGTTCTAACCTCACACAAACAAGGCTCCCTGAACTGAGTAGCAAACAAAACCAATTGGAGAAAAATAAAAACACAGATAACTTAACCCAGTGTAAGTAAAAAAAAAAAAAATCCTGTCTCGGTTCTTCTCTTCCCCCTTTGTTCCAAGAGAGAAATAAAGTGAGAATTTTCGCTACTTTCAGAAAAACTCCTATGCTTCCTCATTATCCTCTACCAGTATCCTCTTGCATGCTTCGTAGCACATGAAAGAAATCCCTGCGGCAGGAACCAGTTTCATGCAGCTAGGACCAAGCCCTCTATATAAACCTTGGATCCCTTCTTGCTCAAGTATGCTTGCAAGTGCATGGAGCACATTCTTGTAGACCTGTCTTCCACTGAGAGCCCTACCTGCATGTGCTTGCGAGCCACCTCAAGTGGGAAAGTTGCGCTACTCGAAATAGCCCCAGCAGCTGACCCAATTAAAAGGGTTTCAATGTTGCCAATCTTCTCTTGCTTGAAAATTTTACGATAGGCTTTCCTTAGTGTGTCATAGGCATAGTAATTGGTGGCAGCATATGGAATTACCCCGATAAGACTAGGTGTAAGGCCTCTGTACAGCTCTGCAGGCCCCTCTTCTCTCACTATTTTTAAAAATGCATCAAATAGACCATTGTAAACACCCCTCTGCAGAACAGACCACAAAATTAACAACTACATTCATACTGGACATAGAAAAACAATTTCTAGTTTAGATCTGTGTACCTCTATGGTCAGTCGGGTCTTGAGTAACTCAAGAGGATATGTGCATATAGTTGAGCTAACTCCAGCACAGGCTCCAGCAACTAATGATGCAGGAATTGGCAGTTTGCGCTGTTCCCCAGGTTTGGGTGACAAGTTCTTGTTGACTGTATCATAAGCAAAAAGCTGGCAAACAGAGAGTACAACAAACATTTAGATATAGAGGAAAAAAATAACGTCTTTGGAAATTTATCATACCCTTCATATTCATATATAGGGGCAGGTTTAAGTCCTAATTTACGTTTCCCAATCAGATTACTAAAGTACCACAGAAGGATGTACTATTTACAATTGGTTTTCACTCAACAAATCCAGGAAATACCAATTCAGAAATAAGAGAAAAAAGGGGAGAACGCCTGCCCGCCCCCCCCCCCCCCCCAGGGGGGGGGGGGGGGGGTGTTGGGGGAACAGGTACAACAGGCTGTTATTAATTGAAAAACTAATAGTAATGGTAAAATAACTAATAGTAATAGTAATTGAAAAACTTATGCTTCTAGGAGGTGTGTCAGTGTTCAACTGCAACCACCCATGGTTTCTACCCTCAGAAGTGCACTATGCAATCATCTTCTTTAGATTGAAAATGATGTTTACCATACAAAAAGAAATTAACAGTTTTCACTGAACAATCCAAGCTTGTTCTTGAGGACCGTGTGATGTCCTGCCAAAAGCACCACACTATAAATTAGGAGAATTGATTTTTCAGAATGACAAACACAATTATTTCCCCAGTGAGGAGAGTTTGGATAATTAGAATGAAATGAAGAATTACTTCTCCAGATTGGTAATGTAGAAGGGTTTGGTCAAGCTATAGGGACAACATTATTAGGGCAGAGGTGCCTGGGTTTTGCAATCCTCCCAATATCATCAGTTTTTTTTAAGGTGTGAATTGAGTCCAAAACAAATTGGCACCCTAATTTTTTTTTAAAAGAAGTTAGTTTTCAAAACTACTACCAGTGAGCTATGAGATAGCAGAACATATAAAGGGACAAATTAATCACTAATGATGAAGGAAATGGCATGGTTTGTTCATGGGGTTTGAGAAAGGCAGGCAGGATGGCAACCAGTTCTTCTTTTCTGTGTAATTAAAACTACAGCAGGATAAGCGCGTCAAGAAGTCAAATTTGGATTACAGAAGCAAAACTAAAATAAGGTCCGCTAAGTCCGAATTCTGTTTATTTATGAAAAACTGTCAAAGATATGCATGCCACAGGAGCTGAAGGAGCATACAAGGTAACCTTCAAATCAACAATGACTTTCAAATGTCAAACGTAAAGTAGATAATTTTTTATTTTGATTAGTAAGAAACACACACATCCAGTAAATTTTGAACCCATGACCTCACCTTCAACATGATTTTTATAAGTGCCGTTTGAGCCAAAGCTTATATATATATATATATATATATATAAGCATCAAATTCATTTAAAATAGCTTGGAAAGCAAGGATGATATTAAAAATTTACTGAGAACACATGCAATTATAAACACTCATAATTTCCTATACAGCCAGGACTTGCAAAAAATGTAGAACTTGTTTCAAAGTGAATATAAGTTAACCTTATGACATATTAACTATGAAAGTATCATAACAACTAACATGCAGCTTTAGACACAAAACATCTTTTGAAAAGATAAATATATTTAAAAATAAATAAATAAATAATGGTGGGAACTTAAAGCTTTTTTTAATAAGTTTTGGTCCCAAGGGAAGGGGGAAAGGGGAAAAGGAGGGACTCAGACAAATGACCTCCGCTGCATGAGGTGTGGCCCCCAACCAACTGTGCTACCCCAGGGTTAATGATGCTCTTTTGATGCATACAGAAATGTGCATAATGTGATGAAACATATATGTAATGGACAAGTTTACAAAAACACCACATCTTGTGAAAGCATGTTAAGCAAAATGAAAGCATAAGTGAATTAGAGATATCATTAAGCAATACCAAGTTAATATGTTGAAGATAATTGATTGCTTATCAAGAAATGAGAAGCTGAGCATTTGACAATAATTTATATAGTGCCAATGTATAACACTTTGAATAATCCCAAATTGACCAAAAAATCATTACATGCTTCTTGTAAGTGATCAAATGCAATAAGGATTTGGTAACACCATTTGTTTTGTGTTCTTTTATTTTAAAACATATCATTAAAAAAATAAAAAACTGAAACTACCAAACCAGTCACCACCTCTAGCAATAAGTCGATAAGCAACTACCAAAAGAAGAAGGGCGATCCAGTCATCTTATTTTCATGTTCTGAGTTATACAAACAAAATAATGATATCAAGGAAGAGAGTTACAGTAAAACACTAAATTATAGAACAGCTAGCCTGAGCATATATGCCTAACTTGATCCTAAAGTTCATGGCTCATGGCATAAACAAAAAGGACACATAGTTGCAGAATGCATAAGCAACCTAACCAACCAACATGGGAATCCATGTCTAAATCAAACTAAGTAAACCAACAAATGAACACAGCAAAATGCAAACCAAAGAATCAATCAAGCACCAAAAAAAAAAAAAAAAA